>NC_056731.1:496901408-497098908 GCF_019279795.1 Protopterus annectens | reverse complement strand
AAAATAGGGACGGATTTTAAATTTTTCTGTTACAAACTTTGAAGGTTGCTGGAATAACTCTCTTTGTGGTGGGATGCATTTTCTGTGTGTGGTTGTTGGAATGACCAGATCTGTGTTAGCATCCATTTCTGTGTGTGTGTGTGTGTGTGAACAAACAGCCAAAAATAAGGACAGATTGTAAATTTTGCTGTTATAAACTTAGAAAGTTGCTAGAGTAACTGTCGCTGTGTTAGCATACATTTTTGTATGTGAACATAGACCCAATAATATGGATGGATTTTAAATATTTCTTATAAGCTTAGAAAGTTTCTGGAATAATTGGATCTTTGTATACATTTGCGTGTGAGCAGACCCATACATTGGGGTTAATTTTAGACATTGCTCTTATAAACTAGAAAAGTTGCCGGACTAACTGTTTCTGTGTTAGAAATGGATTTTTGTGTGTGAACAGAGACCCAATAATGGGGACAGATTTTAAATATTTCTCTTAACTTAGAAATTTGCTTGAATAACTAGATCTGTGTTAACATGCATTTTCTGTGTGTTTAGTATTATTATGTTGGGAAAACTAATCAAACTCTTAGAGAGTGAATTAGAGATAAGTAGAGGTATTTCCTCAAATGCACTTTATAGGCATTGAAATGTAGGACAGCAAGCGCATTTTCTTTACAAGTTATACAGCTACTTGTACCTTTAAACAAATGTCCTGTAGGGTTATGCAAGTAAGCAGCTATTGGCTACTTCATTTTATGAATGTATTCTTAAGGATATTATGTAACAAGGTTAATTAAGTCTGAAGCTTCATATGTTGGTATGTGACAGCGCATACTCTTTTTTACTCTGAGACCACTTTTTTTTTACTTTGCTAAATTCCATTATTAACAGTGATTTCTTAAATAAATATTTTAAACGCTTGAGTTGTGCCTTCATGCAGTTCCGTTGTTGCTTTAGGTGTACCTGTTTGGATCACTGCTTGATTTACCTTGTGCTTTCATATTACATTTTATTTGGTAGAATAACCTAATCTGTGTTAGCATCCGTTTTTGTGTGTGAGCAGAAACAAGAATATGGGATGATTTTAAATACCATTGTTATAAACTAAAAAAGTTACTGGACTAAATGGATCTGTATTTGCATGCATTTTCTGAGGTACATTAACTCTGCACAAAACCAAACATGATGGGTGGGGTGGGATGAGGATGGGGTGAGAAAATGCCCCAAAATAGCAAAAGATTAATAAATATTGGTCTTATAAACTTAGAAGGTTAGTAGTTTGTTGGTATTAGTTGCAGAATTTCACTGTTCTGCACTCTGTTTCATGTGGTTCTAAGAGCACTATAGTTTTAACAACCATTTGTATTCTAAATTTCTGTTGTATTATAGTGCTTAAGACACAAGTTGAATAAAATCCTACAACATCAAGCCAAAGCAATACTCGGACAGTGTACATCACAGGTGCCTTTGCTACAAGTAAGTCATAAATCACTTTGCAGCTCATTGTTGTTATCCGTGGTAGGTGAATTCATGATTGTAATACAGTTTCATTTATTTTTGGTTGGTGTGCTGATCAAATAGTGGCTACCATTTCATTTACAGCAGTTTCTGGCCATTCCCCCTAATGGCAGAAATTGTGTGTGGTGGTAGGCAAGTCTATTTGACCTCTGCACAAAAGGTGGGATAAAGCTGCTGATTAACATATGATTTTCTAGTTTATATTATTGTACGAGTAAAATCCGATTTAGGTCACTATAAAACTATTGTTTAGTTGTCTATACAGTTCCAAACTTTTAAGCTGCTAAAACAGTGGAGTTGAAAGTACTGACTGGAAGCTCTGACCATATTGCATTCTTAATATGTTGTAGTTAAAGAGCCTGTTAGTACTGGGTACAAGTTCTGTAATGAAAGTCTAACGTGAAGCTTAACTGTTGCCCCCCAGGGTATGTACTTGTGCTTTTGCTGCTGCGTCTAGACTTTTCCTGTTATAGCCGGTATTCATTTTGTTGTGAGGTTCTGCTCAGTACACTGCATGCTATACTGCCCAAAGTCTATTTGTTACCGAGTTAGCATTTTCAGCTGACCATTTTCTACAGTTTTTGCCATGACTTTCTTCCTTTTTGTTATGACACCTGTTGCTGCTAGGGATACCCCAGGTGGCTTTTGGTTTTGTTCCATGCTTATCCCTGGTAACCAGAGCTGTAGCTATGCCTCTAGCATGGTTGCACAGGGTCTATTAAGAATTCAGCACAGCCATAGTGTCCTCAGGGTTTGGGGGGGGGCTATAAATATCAGGTTATCACTTAATAATGAGAGGTTTGACTTAGAATGGTTTAACCTTACCAGACAGGAAATTACAATAGGGTTGCTGATGTGTTCTTCCATGCTAGTGGTGATTACATCTACTTAGGTTATGGGTTGTGTGGTGAGGAGATCCAGTAATGTATGTATTGTGGGTTCCTGGTCGATAAGTGTTGGACCTATAGCTTGCAGGGATACAGTATGTGACTTTCCTATGGTAATTTAGACATGAAGAAGCACATTAAGCATGTCCTGTTTGATCAGCCTTGAGGTTTGTTTCAAATTGACATACAGTAAAACACCTTCACCTTTACTCTGTACCTGTGCAGTATCTGGTCGAAATGTGTTTGAAGGCATTCTAGCCCTGCACTGTGGAGTTTACTGTACACCTTAAACCATGTCTCGGTAACTGCACAAATGTCTGCATCCTCCACAGTGAGGAAACACTGAAGTGAGTACAGTTTCTTTACATTACTTGGATTGAGCAGTAACATCTTTAGATTTTTCTAGGGTTGGCTTTGCTATCCTGGAAGGTTTCTCAGTTTTTCATTGTACCCCCACCGCATAACTTTTTTAGGCACCATTTTGGACAATATATATAAGCTTAGATGAGATGGGTGCAAACCATTCCTGGCAAGTAGCACCATATCCTCCTATGCTGAAAATTACAATAACTTTTCCATTGTGGTCAGCAGTCCAAGTGCTTGTTTTATTTTACTAAATATTGTGATGTCTTGAAGTGACACCATTCAGACGTGCTACACTGGAAGTACTGAGGATAGACCTGCATGTTTTCTAATGACATACCAAGTTCTAGTTCATGTCTTGACTGTCATAGCATTTGTTTAAGGTGCTGTCCTGATTTGTCAGTGCTGCAGGCACTGCTGACTGAAAATTCTTGATACAAATATATCAGTTGGGGAGAATTATCTGAACTTTTACTTGTAACATAAAGCAGCCAGAGTGAAAGATAAAACATCAAACATGTTATCAGTACATTGCACAAAAAGACAAGCTGTTGCAGGAATGCAAAGTTCATGCCTTGAGATGTATCATGTGGATAATTCTTCTCTGCGGAAGCCAGATTTGTGCAGAAAACTTTAAAGCATTGCTTGAATGCATGGCAAAAGTGGACTCTGTACTCGATGACCATTTATGGGAGGGTCGACGAGATACACTGTACACTTCAACACAAATTCAAAATTAAATTATTAATCTTATTGGGTTGCAGATCAAGAAGAAAAATAAGTAGAGATAAACAGGCAAAGTTCTTCAGTTTAATTGCTGATGGAACAAATGACATATCCCTAATGGGCAAGTGACTCTGGCTCTATGTTATGTTCATAGGAGTGAAGGAAATGTAAAAATCCGTGAAGACTTCACTGAATTTCTGGAAGTGCATTACACCACAGGAAAAACCTTAGCTGACCTCTTTTTACACAGACTCACAGCATGGGGTGTTGACAAGGTGCTATTGTGAGGACAAGGCTATGACAGATGAAGCAACATGTCTGGCCATTTTAATGGTGTGCAGGCAGCAATCCGAGCACTGTTTCCAGAAGCTGTGTACACTGCCTTTACAGTGCACAAACTCAATACTGCCATTGTTCATTCATGTGCAATGCAGAATATGGCAAACACTCTTGACACCTGTAGAAAAGTAATCTCAATGCTAAATTAATTTGCTAAACATAACAATGGGTATTTTGACCACATTAAGGAATTCACACAGGTCCTATTGTGAAGATGAAGATGAAGACAGAAATGCCTCACTTCAGACATCTGGCAAAACCTGGTGGATGAGTCAGACTGATTGCCTGCATAGCTTCTGGCCATTTTAATGGTGTGCAGACACCATCCTTGTCACCACTTTAGAGAATATTGCTGAGTAAGACAAAGATGCTGACAGATATCTGTATGCTGTTACAAGATTCAATTTCATTGTAGATCTGATTACAATGGAGTGTGTGCTTGATATGATTATGCCACTTCAAATGTACCTGCAGCAAGAAGAGTTTGACTTGATTCAGGCTTGGGAAGATGTAACGTTTGTCACTGACAATCTTCAAGCAATGAGATCAAATGATAATACTTTTCCTAGAGTTGTATGAAGAAGTCAAACAGCTGGCAGCCAGAGTCATGGTAGAAGAAAGTGTTCCAAGGATCTGTGGAAGGCAAACTGAAAGAAGCAGCTTTGGTACTGCTAACCTGGAAGACTACTATCAAAGGAATATGTTCATCCCATTCCTGGATCATGTCATAGGTGAAATCAAAGACCACCTTACATAATGTGTCTGGTGCCAAACATGCTGCATGGTTTGGAAGATGATGAGCGAGTGGTAGAATTGTACAGTGCATATAAGACTGACATATCCAGGCTGTCCAGTTTCAAAATGAACTTCACTGATGGGTGGGCAGATGAAGAGCAGTTGCACGAGATAAGCTGCCAACTACCATAATTTCAACCCTACAGCAGTTGACCCAGAATTGTATCCAAATATAAATAGTGCATTAACAATTTTACCAGCATGCCAGTGAATGTTTCCTCTGCAGAGTGGCCATTCATTGCACAACACATTAAGACTTGGCTACAAAACACTATGCCTGCTGTACTCTTAAGTGGGGTGACCTTGATGCACATACATGACGACATCAGTATTGATATCACCCAGGTGCTGAAATACTTTGATCCATGTCATGGTTGCTGGTTTAATGCCTTTCCAAGGTGATACAGCAGACCATCAGGATGATAGCAGCTGAGTACTCATGGCTTGCTGTATATTGTTGTGTGCTGACAGTATGCTGTGAATGGTTGGCCTTCCCTTTTGACTGGATTGCGGCCTTCTTGGTGTGAATGGAATAGGCTGCAGTTGCCAAATGATATGAAAACCAGAGCAGCCAACAGCCCAGCTTGGATGGCTTCCCTTTGGACTGGATTGTTGGCTGCTTATTACAAATAGTTTAGGCTACTTTTTTAAGCTATTAAAACCAGAGCAGTTAGCAACACCCAGCAGCAGTTACTGTCCAATGTGGTTGTGTGAGGTGTGACTGGACCTCTGTGGTAATGGCTGTTGGCTTCCCCTTTTCTGTCTCGTGAGTGGTGGTGGTGGTGTGAATGGACCTTTGTGGGGCTGGTGTGTGGTGGTGTGAATGGACTTTTGTGGGGTTGGTGTGTGGTGGTATGAATGAACTTCTGTGTGACTGGCTACCTTGTTGTGGTAAAGGGGTTTGTTGCAATGAATGGGTTTGGCTGTCTGCTCCTGCTGACTGGGTTGTGGGCTGTTGGCTGCGAATGGCTTAGGGTGATATTAAATGCACTTAAACCAGATTAGCCACCTGCCTAGCTCAGATGGCTTCCCTTTGGACTGGATTTTGGGCTGCTTATTGTGAATGGTTTAGGCTGCTATCAAAACCAGAGCAGTTAGCAGCCTGTGTGATGTGAAGTGTGTGTGTGGGGGGTGATGTGGAGTGTGGGGGTGTGGGGGTGTTGTGTGTGTGTGGACGGGTGGGTGTGTGGTGGTGAATGCACCTCTGAGACTGGCTACCATGATGTGGTAGAGAGGCTTGTTGCAGTGAATCACTGCTATTAAATACCAGTTAAGAGTGACCATGGACACCTCAGAAGATTAATTTTGGCAGGGCAGCCTGGATGACTGTGGGGTAGTAGTACCAGACCTTTGAGTACAAATTGAAAAAAAACCTGTATACAACCTGGACTGTGTGTATGCCCTTGTGTCTCTGTGTGGGTATTTTGTGTGTGTGTGTGTGTGTGTGTGTGTGTGTGTGTGTGTGTGTGTGTGTGTGTGTGTGTGTGTGTGTGTGTGTGTGTGTGCGTGTTCATTTGAAAATGTGCTTGTGTGCATGCATGACAGCATAAGTGTGTGAGAGACAGATAAAAGACAGCCTGTTAAATTAAGCACTATCTGAACAGATTGGCTAAACATTAATATTTAGATAACTTCTGATGTATAGCATTGTTTTTTTTTAATGTAGTCATAAGAAGTTTAACTGTAAAGCCAGTTGACTGCAAAACCATAGACTGTAAAATGGGGGGGGGGGGGGGGCAGGGGTGAAGAGTGGTAATAATTTGCAGTTTATTTACTTTTTGTTTAATACTTATTTGTTAAGAAGTAGACTTCTGTAGTTGTGTTGTGTTTATGCACAACAAAGTGGCTGCTAACTGAATACGTGTTTGCATCTATGTATGTGTGTGTGTGTGTGTGTGTGTGTGTGTGTGTGTGTGTGTGTGTGTGTGTGTGTGTGTGTGTGTGTGTGTGCCTGCGGTTTTGAAACTGTGTTTTTATGTGTATTTCTGTATGCTTATTTTCTAAATGTGTATGTTTGTGAGTGTGGATAAACATTAAATGCTTACATCGGTTATATTTTTCATGTAAAATATTTTCTCCAGCAAACATACAAATACTAAATCATGCTTGATTCTTTAAGCAGAGGAACTATTTATATAGTATTAAAAGAAAAAAACAAAAAATTGTATAACTAGCCCATGCCCTAAGCATAATACCAAGGAGGGTGTGTGTTGTTGCAGAAATAAAGCCCTGCCAGGGTTCCAGGACACTATCCTGAGACATTAAAATGCCAAAAGTAAAGGTAATAACCACAGGATGTGGAAGAAGTCTAATCACTGCAGTGCCAATACTCAATCTTCTCACTCAGCCCATATCTTTTGTCAAAAAAGTAATAAATGGGAGAGAGAGAGAGAGAGAGACAGAGAAACTGTTCCAAAGGCTGAAATCAGAAAAAAATGATGTATCCACAGGTGAAGTTGTTTCATGGCAGAAAAATAACAAAGACATTCCCAAAGCCTTCCATTCTATTTGGAAGAAATATATACAGCAGGGGAAACTGAATCACTCAGTCATTCATTTTTTCCATCCTGCTTTCTTCTGTGAAACTTAAACAGTTATGGATGTCTGAGCTGCATAGCTAACGCAGGCAGACAGACTCTGAAAGACCTTTGCTTGAGGACTGCTGTATCCTGTAAAACAAAGAGCCAAATACCATTTAGTTGCATCTTAAGTTAAGGCCTGGCCATTCACAAAGGCAGATCCATTTGCAATGAGGCAGAAAAGTGCCTGACAGAAAGGTTTTCAACCCAGTCTACTTGCAGCTGAACTGGACTCTTGCCTGCAGAGGCACCAACATTGATGAGTAAGGACGTCATCTTCAGTTTCTGGATTACCCCGAGAATGGATACAAAATACATGACTATTTTTTGTGCTCATCAAGGACCAAAGACCCTTAAACAAGGACAATTTGTTAAACAAGGACATCTGGACACAGGCAAGGACTTTGCTGTTTGTTCTTAGCAGTGGCACTTTAGATGTAAATGATTTTTCTGGCATTCTACTGCTGTACAGTCATTTTGTTTTTACTAATACCTACTGAATCATTAAGTTATTAATTTATTTGAATATTGTAATAAATTCTAAACCTGACCGGGTGTACAATACTTATTTTAATTCTTACCTTGAGTGGAAAATAGAACAACAGGTTTTAAATTGGGATAAATAGAAATAGAGGATCTGGACAATCATCTGAATTGGAAATAATACAATGCTGGAAACTAAATACACACACATTCCTGGAAATTAACAATATATTCAAAGAGGTGCCCGAAGCAACATTGTTCCAAATTAAATGAATTAATTTTGCTATATATTGCCTTGCAATATCCATTTAAGTTTATGCACACCAATATAGAAATAAATTAACAAAGAACTGAGCAATGTTAACATAAATCATAAGTTTTACAGCCTGTCAACGATAACCTATACATAAATAGGTAGACAATTTGAATTTTTAACTCACTCTTTCTCTTTTTCACTCTCTCTCTCTCTCTCTCTATATATATATATATATATATATATGGGTCTACTGCTTTTGGTCGAAAATGATTTCAGGCAGCCCACTTCACTGAAGGCTCATTTGATTGAATGCTCATTTGGTTGTAAATGGAATATAGCCACTGCCCAACTGCAGCGCGACCTTGGAGTGAGAATATAAAGTTGGGGGGTGTGGGGGGCATAGCCTCCTCACATTTTCAACTAGTTTTTACTGATGTTATATGTTTCAATGTATTTTTAATGGCTACACAAGTATATAATAGTGAATACACTGCAATTATGTGGTGACATAACCCCCCTAACTTTATATTCTCACTCCAGGGTCGCACTGCAGTGGGGCAGGGGCTATATTCCATTTTCAACCAAATGAAATTCGACCAAATGGGTTTTCATTGAAATGCATTTTCGGTGAACTGGGAATCATTTTCAACCAAATGTAATTTGACCAAATGCAGTAGACTCATATCTACACACACACACACACACACACACACACACACACACACATATATATATATATATATATATATATATATATATATATATGGGTCTACTTCTATTCTGTGAAAACATGTTTTTTTCGAAGATCAGAAGAACACATTTCAGCGAAAATGTGCTTAACCGAAAGTGCACTTTCCCGAACACCAGTTCTAAGCACTGTTCCATCAGCAGATATTTTGTTAAATTATTACATTCTACATGTTTAATTCACTTATAGGGTATGTGTTAAATATCAAAAATGGTATATTTGCTTATATATAAAACAACCTAAAATAATCATCTTTCAAGGGACTTTAATTTTAGTAGGCAAGTGATTGAACAGTGCTCATTAAGTTCCAGTTAGCTCCTGTGCTCAACAATGTCTCCCTGCATCTTGCATAGGGTGGAATGCCTAAAATTATTCACCTCTACATGGGTAACTTAGTTACCATAGTCAGGGGGTAAGTAATTGCTCAGATAACAGCTAATGGAATTAGGGTATAGGTATAAAATCAGTGAAAGAGAAAGTTAACACAGAGTATAACCAGATTAGTTACCATATTGTGTGTATATGTGTGCGTGGGGGGGGTCAATTTTGAGTTAGAGTTTGTCGAAGAAACATTTGCTTCCACCTGGACTTAACTGTGGGTCCTCAATAATCTTGGCCAAAGGAATGCAATGAAAATGTAATGAATAAATATCTTTAATGGGAGTGCTTCTTCAAAAAGATACTTTTGTGCTCACTGAAGGAGCCAACGAAAGATGAGTGGAAAGAAATTTAGTCATCAAATTAACAAAGGCAGACAGCTTGAGAACCAATGGTTTTAAGAACAAGAGACGAAAGGAGTGGGTGGGTGTGAATTTTTTTTTCAGATTTCTCTTGGAATTTTTGGACTGTTTCTTTCCTTTTAAACAGACAAACATGGTCTCTAGCTCCTCCCACAGTTCATAGTTAATTAGCTTCAAAATCCTAAGACTCAATAGCAGGCATAGATTTGCTCCCTCCTAACCAGAACTTTTAAAGATTTGTATCCACTAGAACTTTCATCTACTTGAACTGCATCACCAACAACATTGCACCAGTAAACACCATTAAAGAACTGATTGCTTTTCTGGTTTATATGCCTTGCTTCCCCCCTTGCTGCTTCCCCTACCTGACTTTGCAGGGCTGCATCTATACTTGATGGTACATGACTTTCATCTGATGGTACTAGTAATAGAGAGGGTGCTTCCTTTTTGTAATTCTTTGGACTGCTCTATGATTGTATAGCTTCTATTATGTTTGTACTTACATTCATAGTTTTGATTATTACTGCTTTTCAGGCATAAAGATGGTGTTTCTGATCTGTAATTTGTAATAACTCTGTTTTTGTACTTTATTACTTACAAAAGTTCATCAACAGTTGGTTTGGCCATAATTTGAAATTATAACAGTCACTAAGTAATATGTACTGTACATAGTTTTAGCATATTTTGATATATAAGCCAACCTCAACTTCTTTCATTGTATCATGGAAAAAAAGTCCAGTTTGACAGAGTTTTCTATCTTTGGGAGAAATTGATCAAGATATATACATTTGTTATGAGAATGCCTGATACTGATAACATTTTAAGTTTACCACTGGCAATTCAGACTTACTGCTCATATATATCCCTAGCCTAGTCATGTAGAACACTATTGATAAAGAATAAAGTTACCTATTAAATAAAATGGCTACCCCAACCTTTATTGCTATTAGACCACTCCCTGCAGCTGTTAAAATTCCACATAGCCTGGGAATATCATCAAGGATGTTGGAGACATAGCCTATACTTTTTGTAATAGAAAGCAATTTTCTGCAGGAATAATACATTTTATAATTGCTGGCTTGAGTTCACACAGCAGAATTTGACACCCTATCAATTTCAAATCAGAACTGACATGTTTCTTAAACTATTAGGCAAAAGTCATAGTCTTAGGAGTAGAGGTTGTGCCAATATCAAAGCAGCTTATTGGATTTGCAAAATGTGAGTCTGGAATCCGTTAGAAGATGGGCTATATGATAGATCAGGCTAAGTAAGAAGGTCTTGAAGTAAAAAAAAAATTAATTGCTTCCACTACTCAAACAATACCTGTCATTAAGACAGTAAGTGTAACGTCATGGCCAAGTTAACATCTCTGTCAGGATTTTTCTAAAAAAAAAAAAAAAAACTCAAATAGAACATTTCAAAACTTGATGGATTTATAGTTGACCATCTGCTGAAAGATTTACTACAGAAAATGTTTGAAATTCTAAATTGCTTTTTCCTGTCAAGAAAACTAGAAAGAATCGATTGTCTCAGAATGAGCCACTTTAAGCCCAATGTACAGGACAGTGCTATGAAAAAAGGCATACGGGGTATAATACGTAATATCAGTGAGCTATCTATAAAGACAGATAAATATGAAAGCAAAATGGACAATTTCCAAAGAGGAATGTTTAAAGCAAGTTGAAGTGCTAAGTGCATCTCTTAAACAACAATCACAAATCGCAAGTATAGAAGAGGCAATGTCCAATTTTGATGGAAATTGAAAATGAGAACACTGAATTTCTTCTGAAACAAAACTTATTCTTGGATAAAATAGAAGACTTAGAGAACAGAAACAGATTTAGAAGGAATAACATCAGGATTTATGGGATTCCTGAAAGAGAAAGACAGTATGATTCAATTCCTTAATACCTGGCTGTCTAAAACTTTGAACCTGCCTGAAGCTTTTCCTTTGGCATCAAAAGAGCACATAGATCACTTTTAAACTCTTCTTACAAAAAAAAAAAAAAATACACACCTCCACCAAGGTCAGTGATGAGATTTTTTTCTCAAGTCAAGATAAGGATTTAGTCTAAAAAGCTACATGGACTAATTATCCAGTTAAAATTAAAGGAAATACTATAATATTTGACAATGACTATTCTACATTAGTGATATCCAAGAGAAAAGTGTGTGCCACTGGTTAAAAGCTTAAAGAAAAACAATATTAAAGCACAAATCTTGTTTCCAGCAAAAATAAGGATTCACTTCCAGAAGGAAAAAAAGATTTTTAACACCTTGGAATGGACTTTATACAGAAAAAATTAAATCCTAGGGGGAAAAAAAAAACAACAGAAATTGGACTGGAATCTATCAACTTCTTTGAAGACAAATGCAATAAGAGATGGTTAATAAAAGACAAAAACAGTACAAAATGGAAAAACAAATAAAAATCAATGCATTTCAAGATTATGAATTATTATTAATTTAAATAAATGTTTGAATACTTATGAACATGTGCTGCATATTACTGTTTACAAAGTAAATCATTTATTTCCCTAGTTCCCTTTTTAAAATGCTAGAGTTTGATTTTAGCTATATATGAAATTAAGGCCACTTATTTATTTAGTTATTTTACATTTGTTAACCGGGAAAGTCCGAGTGGATACAGGTCCATTTTTAGCGGAGGCCCGGGGAGAAAAGCTCCAAATGTACAAAAACAAGTGTAAATACAGTGAAATTATTACAGTGAGTTACCACAAAATTGAGATATGTTTAACGATATGTATACAGAGGTACATTTTTTTTCTCACATACACACAGCAAAGATTGGAAGCAAGTAGCTGAGAAAGAAATAGTTAAAAATTTCATCTGAAAAAGGAAAATTATTTTCACTTATTTTCACTTAGAGTTTAAAAGGTTAAACTAATCATCTTATTAAAAGTTAATCATTATTATAGTGAAACTTATGTTAGGTGGCACATTTTCTGATATCTTAGCATAGTTCTGTAATGTACTATTAAATATAATACAAGATGCAACAAATTACATTAAAGAGCCATGTTAAGTTACATTATGGGTTCTTAAAATGGTCCAGTAGTGTGCTACTGATAGTATACTTGATATGCAATAGCACCTTGGAAAGACGTGCTATATTATTAAAGTATAAAAAATATAGATTTTTACATTTTATATATATATATATATATATATATATATATATATATATATATATATATATATATATATATATATATATATATATATAAGTTAGTATTGGAATGATATCAAATAATTAGAGTAACACTCACACTTTTACATGTTAAACCTGGATCACACATAAATGTCATTCTTTTAATGCAAGTTTATATGCTATGTCTTCTTTAAAAAAATGACAGTCTGCTTTATATTAAACATCTCATACAAATAGTGCTTACTGAATGATTAAATGTTATTTCTTTGAGTACAATGGCTTTTTAATGGTTGGGATACTTGAGATGTTTTTGTGGGATTATTTTGGTTGTTTGGAGGGGTTTGAGGGATTCATGTGTTTTGTGGAGTTGGCATGGATTCACTTGGGAGCATTTTTTTTTGTGAACTGCAACTGATGGATTGTTCGTTTTCAAGACCTTATCATGAAAACCAACTTGAAACAACTTAGAGTCATGAGCACTTTTGTGATGCTGCAGGAGTTCTAAAATTTAAAGAACTGTCCAGGTTACTTTCTCCTGTCTAAAAGTAAATAATCATAATATGTTGCATCATATGCTAAGATGTCAAGGAATACAAGTTAGATAATAAGCACACGGCAGTGAATTACATTCTAAATCACTGTCAGTTATTACACAATTCTGAATGCTTGCAGTATACCAAAAGGATATTATATATAGTAGCCTATAGAATGACATTTCTGATAAAAAATAGGGTTATGTTTCTTTGTTATTGTCTCTCTTTAACGATAATAAAACTTAATATAATTTTTCAGATGATACTGTTAGACATAACATTTAAGGAAAAAATAGGACTGATTGTAATAGTAGTACTAGATTAAAGAGTATCAAATATATTATAAATGTTCTATTATATGATACTCTACACTAGGATTATAGCTAAAATATAAAACCGAGGAATATAGTAATAGTACAAGATAGTCTATGAACAGAGATAAAAATCAGAATAAGTAAATATGTATATAGTTAAAGACTATAAATATGTCTACAAGGGTGGGTGGTTGGCATAGTGGTTAAGGTGTTCATCTTATAGGCACAAGGCGTAGATTTAGATTCTTAAATGGGGTATTTGGCTGGGCTTGGAATGGCCCACAAGGTCAGTTAGCCTGGTACTAATTTATGAACTTATAATCCTATGTACAACTTTACACATAGGAAATAAAATAGAAAAAATATAAAATAATCTGACGTATACATTAATAAATATGAAAATAACAACTGACTTCCATCCGATAGTAGACCAGGGAGATAATGTGAGGTACAGGGAAAGATGATTGCAGAGAAATTCAGTTTGGTCAACTTATAATAAAGATTCTGAACACCTTATTAACTCTTCTTCTTCATAAAAGCTCACTGATGGGCTTTAAGAGGATGCAAACTAAAAAGAGACACATTAATATGAATCAGAAGCATGAGCTCAGCATTGTTAGTCTAATGGAGAGCTTGACAGGTAGTTTGTTCATTTTTTCAACAAACTAGAAATTCGTTATTCCATGGTAGAATGTTTTAGGGTTATATCATTAGGTCATTTTTTATTTGTTTCAAAAGTGTTATCCATAGCTGAAGATTTCATATTGTTATATATAAAGTATATAACAGGTTCTGTACATGAAGGCTATTTCATCATACCTGTGTTTTTTTATCTTTTATATAAATGTCTGATTTTAAATGCATATCCAGAAATATTAATGGATTGAATAATCCAGTAAAGAGGGGAGTCTGTTCAAATACTTGCAATTACATGAAGCACAAATATTTCTACAGGAAACTCGTTTACTTAATAAAGACGCAAATAAACTCTCATTAAAGAATTAGTTGGTTTTAGCAGGTTTTGGCTTTCAGATAAAAAAAAAGAGGTACGCTCATGTTACACAAGAATTCTCCAGTAATGCCTAAAGTAAAAGATACCTATATTAACAAAATGGTATGTTAAGCACTCTTCTAATTCAGTGGAACAGAAAACTATATACATTGCTGAACTCATACTGGATTCCAGGGGTTGGAGCTAAAGATGCAAAAAATTACTTAGACACTACAGCCTATTACATGAAAGGTGAAGTCATAATGGGTGGTGATTTTAATTGCATTTTATCAGAAATATTCCACTGCAGATAGAAAGCTGAGAATCACATCTTCAGCCAAATACTTAATGAAGCTGAGAATCACATCTTCAGCCAAATACTTAATGAGTTTTATAATGCTAATGAATTTAAAGGCTGGATATATATATATATATATATATATATATATATATATATATATACATATATATATATATATATATATATATATATGGTCTATATTACATGATCGAAGTTTCAAAACTTCAAACCTGATATGGTCGACACCATATAATTGAAGTTTTGAAACATCAAAAATGTAGCAAAACACAACAACCTACAAAAACAAACCATTTAAATGCTCTAAGCAGGGGAGCAAGTCCCCTTGCACCCTCACTACTTAAATATACCAACTCCGAGATTGAATTACAGTGCAGAAAAGTGAAATCTTCCCTTTCTACACTGTATGGAGATCTCCGTTAAAAGATTAGAAGTTTCAAGACTACGCTCATATGGTGTTGACCATATCAGATTC
Source organism: Protopterus annectens (assembly GCF_019279795.1). Lineage (NCBI taxonomy): Eukaryota > Metazoa > Chordata > Ceratodontiformes > Protopteridae > Protopterus > Protopterus annectens. The sequence continues at coordinate 497,083,676 of NC_056731.1, read as the reverse complement.
AAGGTTTTGAAACTTTGATCTTCTGATTATAGACCCTATATATATGGATCTACTGTTCTTTGTCGAAATTTCATTACTTCAAAAAAGAAAAGTAGATGCCCATTTCAGTGAATGGGCATTTCAATGAATGTGCACTTTCACTGAAGTCTAGTCACCAGATCAGCTGACTAAAACAAAAAAAAAAAACACAAAAAAAAAAAACATTTTGCAGGGGGGGGGGAACTCCCCTGCATCCCCATGTGCTCCCCGCACCCCCTCAACTTAAATATACCAACCCCAAGATCACACTACAGAGAGGAAAAGGGAATATTCCCATTCCACACTGTATTATGATCTCTGTATCTCTCGGTTTTTGAAGTTTCAGTACTTCGAACAAGTGGTGTTGCACAAGTGAGTTTCGAAGTACTGAAATTCCAACCAACCGAAGTAGACCCATATATATATATATATATATATACATATATATATATATATATATATATATATATATATATATATATATATATATATATATATATATATATATATATATATATATATATATATAATAAGGAAAATAAACTCACTTCAATTTACCATACAGATATGGGGCACAAACAAGTATTGATAACATTTTTCTCTTAAACAATCTGTTATCACATATTTTAGAAATTTCAATAGCTTCATGTCCATTATTGGTCCATAATGCTATAATCTTTAATATTATTTTAAAAAACTGACAATAATACATTACAGAAGATTACCAGCATACATTATTAAAATAAAAGGATTGAAGGATTGATATGTTAAAGAGATCATATCATCATCATCGTGATCATCATCATGAGAGATCTCAGAAATAAACATGAATGGTGAAGTATCGGACATTGTCCTGTTGGATTTACTAAAGGCTTACTGCTTACTTAAATGGAAGAGTTACAATTTGGTATATTAGTAAAATAAGAGAATGAGACAAATAATTGAATACACTCTGGGCCAATATAGGCACACTAAAGTTAAATCTAAAACCAAATGACATCAGTCAGTCTGAACTTAAAAAACTTAAATATAAAATATGTTGACATTCTAAATCCTAAAGTTTCAATAAACCTGGAAAAACTTAAACTTCAGCATATTCAGTAAACCCTTTAAGCTTGGATAAGCTTGCCCTTAGATCAAAGAAAATGAACTAAATCATATCAAACATAACATAAACATAAATAAAAGAAAGTAGAACATATATTAAAGGTAGTTTTGAGGATTCTAAAATATTTTATGAAAATATAAATGCAAAACCTAGATAATGATATGTTTGAAATTTTATAAAGGAAAATATAAATAATAAATTAACGAGTGAACACACAAAAAAATTGATAGACCAATTTACTAACAGAAATAAAAGATCAAATAAAAAAGTTTAAAAAATAATAAGTAAGGCACCAGGCTTAGATGGTCTTATACCAGAACTATATAAAATACTACCAGATAATGTAGTTAAAGTATTAGATAAGGTCTATAGGCAAATAAAAATGAAGTAAAATTTTGGGACTTGCTCTACAAAGAATTGGTAGAGTTATTCAACAACACGGGGGTTTCACTTATGAAAGTCCTCATTGCTAGTTATACAAGAGACACTGAAACCATCAAAAGTGACATTATGGTTTTGGATGAACAGATCAAGGGTTATAGTTATTTTCAGTCCCCCTCTGTGTTATATTTAAGCATCACAGTGAAAACGGAAAGCTTGAGGTCATCTATTGTGGCTAAAAAGAAAGGAAAGTTGAAAAGAGACACCAAAGCATATTCTTAAGGTATTGCTTATCCTGTAAAAGGGGGGGGGGGTTAGTAAGAACTAATTCAGTAGAAACCCCTGTTCTATCTGTGCAAGCAAATGTTTCAACAGTGACTAATCCAACCAATCAATCAGTTAGGTTCATCCACACCCAATCCACAGGTTGATATAAATTCTATGGTGCCTTCAGTCAGTTCACCACGGGCTCTTTCAGTTCATCCCATAGGCTCTGTACAAACACCCAAATGGAATGGCTGCAAACAATTCAAGGGGAAAGGCAGGGGAAAGAATCAAAGAAAGCAGTGAAATATAACATTGAAGTTTTTAATTTAAGTGAATTTCCCCTGTCGGTTGACCATTTATCTATGTTCTCAAAAGGTTTTCCTTTCATGCCCTCCCATTCAGTTAACTTAACTAAGTTAATTACTGATTTTAAGTTATATGTCAAGAAGTTAAACTTGCATTTTATTATGAGCAATGTATCTGGGCGGCCACAGTGGTGCAGCAGTTAGCATTGTTGCCTCACAGCAAGAGGTTCTCTGGTTTGATCCTTGGCTGGGTGCCTTCTGTGCGGAGTTGCATGTCCTCCCTGTGGTCGTGTGGGTTTCCTACGGGTCCTCTAGTTTCCTCCCACATCCCAAAGATATGCTGTAGGTGGATTGAACATGCTAAATTGGCCCTAGGTGTGAGTGCATGTGTGTGTATGCCTTCTGTGTAAGGTTGGGTGCCGGGCTGGCAACTCAACACCGTAAAACTGTACTGCCAATCATGACCGGACAGGTGTTCCGCTGTGGTGACCCCTAACCGGGAAAAGAAGAAGAAGAATTATGAGCAATGTATCTGACTTAACTAAATCAAAGAACACTTTATGTAAGAAAAGTACTTTTAACCTGGCGTTAAATGGAACTCTTCAAGTTTTCAATGATTTGTGTGAAGATGACTTCAGAAGCAGACTTCCTATGAAAAACATTTTATTATAATTCAGCTAAGCTGGAGTGGTCTGCTTTAAGGAATCTTTAAACCAACCCAAACCCGTGAGTCATGTGTGTCAATAAGGGGGGGGGGGTAAGATTGTAGTTATGAGCACTATTCAGTACAATCAAGCCTTTTTGGAGTTTTTAGCTGATGAATCAAGTTATGTTGAAGTCAGTACTGATTGCATTCATTGTAGTTTTTCATCATTAGACACGGTACTTTTTGACATGTTTTGCTAAGGAAGTCTGGACTATGGCACTTACAGTTTTTTGTGTGTTGATCATCCTAAGATGGCCAGGTTCTTCAAAATTCAGAAGGTCCACAAGGACAGACATAAACCACCATTCAGGCCTATTGTCTCTGCTACCTTTTGTAAAACTGAACCCATTTCCATTTGGTTAGGTCATGTTCTCAATCCTGTTGTACAAAGTTTGTTATATTACTTAAGAGATTCTTGGCACCTTTTAGAGATATCGAGTAATTTGTCTTCAGTGCATCAAAAACATTTCATTTTTGCTTCCATTGATGTTGTTTCTCTATACACATGTATTCAACAAGAGTCAGAGATTATTTGATTAAGTTTACTGACTTTGACAATGTTAAAACCAACATTGCATGTTCACTGTTGGAATTGGTTTTGAGTGATAATTTGCTCACTTTTTTGGGTAAATTTTATAAGCAGGTTTCAGGGATTGCCATGGGGGTGAGAGTTGCACCTATATTTGCAAATATAGTTATGGCAATGTAGGAAGACAGGTTTTTAAAAGCCCATGAAGTGTCTGGTAAAATTTTGTTTTATCATTGTTACAGAGACAATAGTGATGAATTTGGACATTTTGTAGATTATCTCAACAAAACTACAGATTTTTTTGAATTTTACTGAGTTGTGTAGGGAACACTTTGAATTTCTTGGATGTTAATTTAGTGTATGACCATGAGATCAGGTCTTTCACAAGTATAATCTACAGAAAATAATCTTTTGTCAATCGATATTTACATTGGGACAGCGTGCACCTTTCACATAGAAAAGAGGTGTTGTGAAGGGTCAGCTGATCAAGTTGAGTAGATTAACATCCATCAATTCTGTTTTTTAGGTAGAAAATGAATTAAAGGAATTTTTCAATGACCGAGGTTATAAAGATGATTGGCTGTTCACTATAGTGGAAGAGGATTCATTGCTTTGAGCAACCAAAGCCCGTTCAATCCTCAATAGGGAGAGTGGTAGTATTAGATTGGTTGACATTGGGGGTGTTGGTGAAGGTCCAGCCAATCAGGCTGATTTTAAGTTTTTTTTCCGATTCCCATTTCTAATGAGATAATCAAGAGTATTATCTCTGAGAAGTGGAAAGTTATATTTGGGAATTCTGATTTCATGACTGTACTTGGTAACAGACCTTTATTTACTTTTAAAAGGTCATCTAATTTGAAGATGATTTTAGAGCAGCAGGTTTCTACTCAGGATGGTTCCCATCAAGTTATTACGGCTGGCACATTTAGTTGCTGTGGATGTAAACAATGTTGTTTTAGGAGTAATTCAGCAGTTGTAATTTTCACTTATTGTAACATTACAGTAAATTATTATTCTAGATTTAATTGTGATTCCAGGTTTGTTGTATATGTGGCCCTTTGTGATTCATGTAATTCATTCTACACTGGTAAAATGATTAGAAGCTTGAAGAAAAGAGTGTATGAGCATTTATTGTCCATTAAAAAGAAAGATTTAAATAATGCATTGGCCAAGCACGTAATTGTTTGTGCAGTGTTTATTTTATTTATTTTTTATTTATTTTACATTTGCTGACCGGGAGTGTTCAACCTGAGCTAATGCCCTTTTTTAGTGGAGGCCTGGGGAGAAAAGCTAAATAACATACAATAATTACTAGAGTAATATTCAAGTAGTTGCAAATCATATTCAGTAGTTGCTAAAACTTAAGTAGAATAACAATTTCATCATAAGAAACAAAAAATGTTAAAGTTAGTAAAACATTAGCCAGTCTAGAGTTTAAATCAGAAGAATAAATAAACATTTTGTGAGTTGTATAGATGGAAACAGAATGTGAATAGGTAAACTGGACTAGTTTGGGTGGTTATGGTCAGGGAGGATTAATGCAGTGGCACGTTCAGAGTTTTTTTAAGTAGTCTTTGGTGGCTAGTTTAAATTGTTTAGGATGTGTGAGGTTCCTTATTTCTAGTGGGAGTTTATTCCATGTGATGGAGGGGTGGTAGCTGTATACATTGCACCCTGTCTTGGAATTGGGTTTATATACTGTTAATAGATCTGGGTTTGCAATTCGGAGTTGTCTGATAGGGGAGTAGAGGGAAATGAGGGATGATAGTGCAAAAGGTGGCTGCTTTACGACTGTATGTATGATCTGGAACTGAGTTTGGAGCAACAGGTGTGGAAATTCGAGCCAGATCAGGTATTTTAGGGAAAGACAGTGGTGGGATTTATATGTATGTTGAGCTGCAAATTTGGCTATCTTAGGTTGATTCTAGTTTGGTAAGCAGGGAGGAGTTTAGATTTGTTAGTATTTGGGAACAGTAGGTTAAGCATGGTAGTAGATAGGCATGAGAGAGAGTAACCCTAGCTTCAGGGTGAGGAATTTGTTATTCCTATACAGAAGTCCTAGTTTCTGGTGTGTTTTTCTGATGCAGTTGTTAATGTGTAGCTCAGATTTGAATTGTTCATCAATGGTAATGCCGAGTAAGCTTTGTGCTTGATTCTACTTCTATGGGGTATGTTTAGGGATGTGATGGAGAAAGTAGGCTTGATGTGGTTGACAGATTTAGGTAGAAAGAGTAGCAATTTTGTTTTTATAGGGTTGAGAATTAATTGGTTATTTGTGAGACATGTCTCTACAGAGTTAAAGGATATCTGCATAGTACTTAGGAGCTCAGAGGGTCAGTTAGCAATAGTGAGGACTGTGGAGTCATCTGCATATTGGAAAATGACAGACTGAGGACAAGAGGAGTGAAGTGAGTTGGTAAAATATTAAAAAGTAAAGGTCCTAGTATGGATGCTTGGGGGACACCTGTTCTTACTGGAAGGGGGTAGATAATGTAGAGTCATATCTCACTGACTGCTGCCTATCAATGAGGTAGCTAGAAAACCAAGAGATAGTGTTGGGGGCGAAGTTGAGATCTGTGAGTTTGGCTAGAGATATAGTGTTGAGGAAGGATAGTAGGGCAGTGGTAGTGCTATGCTTAGGATGGAAACTATGTTGTGTAGGAGTGAGCACATTACCCTGTGTAAGATAATGCATAACTTGCTTATATATGCATTTCTCAATGTGTTTTGAGAGAGGAGAGAGGATAGCACTAGGTCTGAAATTAGAGATTTCTGTGGAGTTGCCTCCTTTGTGTACAGGGAGAGTGTAGAATTGTTTCTAGATAGATGGAACTTTAGATTCAGAGATGGAGCAATTTATTAGGCTAGATACAAGTATGGCCAGGGAGTTTGCAGCAATTTGGAGAAAATATGAAGGAATATTGTCTACAAATACTGAGCATGGTTTGAGCTTAGAGAGTAGAGTTTTGATGTAGTTGGTGGGAACAGGTTTGAAAGTAAAGGAGTTTTCAGTGTTAGTAGTTGTGGGAGGTACAGGGAGGTTAGAAGTGTTATAGTTAGAGGAGCTGGGGTTAAATAGTTTAGAAATGGATTCAAAGAAATAGGTGTTAAATGTTAACAGTTTCTTCAAGAGACTTGTCAGGACACAGGTTTGATGAGATTGGGTTGCCAGGATGTAGGATCTGGTTTATAGCATTCCAGAATTTCTTTGGATCAGATTTTAAACTTGTTGAGGGGTTATAGTAGAAATTTTTTTTGTTTTTGTAGGTGAGTTTTTTTGTTAGATTTCTAAGTTCTTTATACATTTGCAAATCTGCTGGAAGTTTGGAATGTCTCCATAATTTCCAAGCCCTATCTCTGGTTTTCATAAGAGTATGGGTGTGTTTAGATAGCCAGGGTGAGAGTTTTGATTTTGTCCGTACCTTTCTGGGTGGAGCTACAGAATTTAAGATGCCAATGAAAGTTGAGTTGAAGGCTTTTACTGCATCATCCAGTGGGAGCACTTTAAGGAAGTTCCAGTTAATTATAGAGAATAGGGTATTAAACATGTCAGGGTTAAAACTGAAAAGTTTGCATCAGGTGATAAGCCAATGGGGTTTAGAGACATGAGTTGTATATCTGAGCACTTTTATAGGAGAGTGGTCACTCAGGGAGTCTGGTAGTGTTTCTGGATTATGGTATTTGTTGGGATTAGAAACCAGTATCCAGTCTATCAGGGAGCTAGAGGAATGTTGAGAGTTATTTGTATCAGTAGGTTGAGAGATTAGTTGTGTAAATCTGTAGAGATTTATATGCTGGGGAGAGTTTGGAGTGCAGAGGTTCAGCCAATTAATCTTTATGTCACCAAGAAGGATGGTTCCGTTAGGCATATTTTGGGAGAGTATGAAAGTATATTTTCCAGTAGGGGAATGTTATCACCTGGTGGTGATTTAAGACGTTTTCATTTACAGTTATCGATTCACTTAAAGATGGATGTTTTAATGGTGATACTAAGACACTGTTAGAGTGCCAGGAAACAGCTTGGCAAATTAGATTAAGAGCCGACGGGGGTCCAGGACGTAATGAGGCCATTAAGTGTTTTCTCCCCCTGCAAAGTTTATAATTGGCTTTTGACTTTTATATCAATGAAATAATATTGTTTTTATTCATTCTTATTGTCACATGATCATGTAAGATTTTGTATTTAAATAAAAAGTTCGGTCTTCACTATGTAGTCTGAAGAAGTTCTGATTTTAAATAAAAGAACAAAAGCACTTATTACTATGTTTGTGGTTCCTCGGCTGTAATTTTGTTTTGTTTAGACAAATAAAACAACTGAAGTCCCCCATCATGGAAATATACCCTAATATCACTCATTGTAAGATCTTTATATTCTTTTGAAAAGTGTTCATTGTACAGACCCATTTCACTTTTAAATGTGGACTATAAGATGTTCATGTCCATTTTAGCTAAAATAATTAATCTACTTATACCTAAACTAATTAATGATCAAAGTGTGTTTATTTTAAATAGATAGGTACAGGATAATATAAGAATACATACATTAATAGACTATGCAAATAAAAATAAAAAATAACTTTCCATCATTAGTCTCAATTTAGATAAGGCTTTTGACTCAGTTAATTGGTCATACCTGTCTAAAACACTTAAAAGTATATGATTGATTACCTGAGCTAGTTGCATTAATTTTCAAATTATACAATAACTCTTGTGCTTATGTAAAAATAGGTTATTTTCTTTCTAATTCTTTTAAATTACAAAAAGGCACAAACAAGGCTGTACATTATCACCTTTACTTTTTGCATAATCTATAGAACCCTTTGCTAATAGTATTTGATCCAATAAGAACATTAATGGTATCAAGATAAAATAAGATTTTGAACTAAAGATTCAACTCTTTGCTGATATTTTACTAACAATAGGAAATATAGAAAATTCATTAGAACATATAATTAGCTTTATGAGTCAGTCTGAAGAAATCTCAAACTTAAAATGTAATCATAGTAAAACAAGTACATTATTAATTTAAAAAAATAAAAAAAAATACAAAAGTATTCTAACTTCAATTGGAATAGCAATCAAATGAGATACCTTGGTATAATCATTATGTCTAATAGTAAAAAAAATGATAAAAATTTTCAACAGGTTGTTGAAATTTAAGTTTAGTCACAAATTGGAACAAATTCCTTTTTACCATGGAAGAACGATTAATGCTTATTGAGATGGTAATTCTCCCTAAAATAGTGTTTGTCTTACAATCTTTAGTACTATCTCCACCATAAAAATTAAAGAAGATGAAAAATGTATTCTACTTAAATTTTTTGGCATCCTAATAAACCGAGTTTCCTTTGACTAGCACAAAAAAGGTTGGGTGGAATAGGATTACCTGATATTCAATTGCATGCAACTTCAACAATTGTAAAGGTTATAGCATTCTGGATAAATTCATCTTATGATTCAAAATTTAAACACATACATCAAGAAATATCATTAGTAAATACTATATCACAACCAGTCATAAACAAATAGTACCCAGTAGCTTTATATGTTTATTAAAAGATTTGTGTAAATATTGCTAAATCCTCTTCTGAAATTCTCTATTTAAATAAAATGTTAACTTTCTCTTTTCATAAGTTCACACATTCTAACCATTGTATTAATGACTTAATATTGTCTATGTTTCCAATTGCATATACAAATGACTGGCTGCTTAGAAACTCATAATTTCAACAAAATGCTAGCATTGAAAACAACAAAGTAATTTAATCTATTGGCATAAATTCTTAAATGGTACTGATTTATATATATATATATATATATATATATATATATATATATATATATATATATATATATATATACTGTTGAAGATTTAAGGTCCAGATACAATGAAGATTCTGAAAATTGGTTAATTTTACAAATATTTAGAGACTTTATGAACACAGAGGTAAATAAGATATTTAACCTAGACAACTTATTTTATTTTACATTTACCAGGGAGGTCCAACTGGCCTAGAAGCCTGTTTTCAGCAGAGGTCCAGGTGAAAAGTTCCATTGCAGCATACAAGATGACATAGTTTCACTATTTCACATCCAGATCACAAGACATTATACTTATATAGCATGATAAAATTTTGCATATAACTACTAGTTAGATTACAAAAGTAGTTATAAATAAACTGTTTTCACACAGTTTGGAATTGCCACACATCTCCAGCTCACAAGTATACATTGTACTTATATAGCATGATAAACTACAAGCATATCTACAAAACAGTTTATAAACATGAATACATTGTTTCTACACAAGTTGAAAATTATCACACATAGCATGGTAGGTTTAAGACACAGATAAACTGCTTCATTATGTGTACATAACACAACTGAAAAGTATATGGGAAGGTCTCTTCAGTTAGATGTCTAGATAAGGAGTAAAGATATGGAGTAGAGAGAAAAAGGAGAGCAGCTAGGATGGGGGATGAACATGTTCATCCAGGGGTGGTGCAGGAGCATAGCCATTTGTTATTTAGGTATTACTTAAGAAGTTTGAATGTGGAAGAGTTAGTGGTGTTGAGTATATGTTGGGATATGTAGTTCCAGGTTTTTGCTACTTGGTTAGAGGATAGAGAGTCTCCAAAACTATTGTTGGCTTTAGTGACTTTTAGCAGAAGCTTGACCCCAGGTTTCGGTTGATAGAGTAGGGCTGGACTAACTTCTTAAGGGATGGGCAGTTGTCTGATTGGTGTATAATGGAATGGGCAATTGTAAGTTGGTTGAGTGATAGCAGGTTTGATAAGTCATTCCATTTTAGTTGTTGTAATGTCATGCAATGGTGTAATCTGTTGAGAAGGCTATTTTGTGGTAGCAGTCCTCTAACTTGGTTAGGTCTAATTTTCTAAGGTTAGTGAAATGGGAGAAGTGTATAGAATGGTGGATAGCAGATGTGTTCTGGCAATAGATTGTCTAGTGGTAGCAGTGAGGAATGGTTTGGCTTTGTATAGTGAACAAGGTTTGATGTGGACCTTTTTAATAGATATGGCTATGTGCTTGTCATATTTTAATGAGTTGTCAATTGTGACTAATGATTGTGTATTAATATGGTATTAACTGGTTCTATTTTGGCATTGTTGGATGAAAGGATGAAAAAAGTAATGGGGACTCTGGGGTCCTGTTTGTGAAAAGCATAAGTTTTGTCTTGTTGGGGTAAAGTATGAGTTGGTTTTCAGTGAGATAATGTTCTATGTCTGAGACGGCAGTTTGGTTTCTATCCAGGGCTTCAGGGAGGGAGGGGACTTGAGGAGATGAGAGTGGAATCGTCTGCATATTGCAAAATTGTTGCCTGGTGGGTTGCAGTACTAATTTTATTGGTGAAGATGGACAAAAGTAGTGGCCCAATGACTGAGCCTTTTGGGACACCTACTGAAACAGGCAGCAGGGCTGAAATCCCATCTTGCCACTTCACTGCTTGTTGGCATTCAGACAAGTCACTATGAAAACATGTGATAGTTGCTTGGAAGAAGCTTATGTTGGATAGTTTGTTGAGTAGTTTTTGATGGGATACTGTGTCAAAAGCCTTTGACATGTCTAGGAAAATGGATGATCAAATTTGCTGCTGTTTCTGTGCTGGTTGACAGTATCTGTGAAGCTTAAGAGAGCAATTGTAGTGCTGTGATTTGGTCTAAAACCATGCTGAGAGCTAGATAAAAAATCATTCCCCAGATTATTGGAATTCTTAATAAATATCAATAATAATGCAATGAAAAATCAGTCACATTTGTAACAAATACATACAATTCTTAAGTTAAATTTCACATATTTAGGCAATTCCTATTGGAACTACTCCTCAAAAAGTAATAATGAAGACTTCTCTCAAGAATACAAAAAAATGAAAATTTACATCTACAGATAAAACTACATAGTCATACTGGAAAATTTTCACTTCAAAATTTTTACTCAGAGCTTTTGTCACTACTAACAAAATTATAATTATGTATAAATCAAATGGAATTAAATGCTGGAAAGGTAATTCTGAAATAATAGCTGAGTGGATGCATATGGTATAGGAATGTGAGGTCATCTCCCCTTTTTGGAAAGAAATTAATAACTTTATTCAAGCTCTATGGTCAGATAGATGTACTATTTCTAAATCTTTACTTTTATTTAATGCTCCAATTCCTGAGAATTCCAAAAACCCAAGTGTCTCTTCTTTGATCTATTCTTGCTATACCCAGAAAAGTAATTACTAAAAATTGGAAAATTAAAGTTACCCCTTCTAGTGCTGAATTTATTAGTATAGCAAAAATTATTTGCAGTAGTGAACTGCATACTATAAAGCTTACCATCTAATATTACACAATAAAACAGAGACGCAGACAGCTGTAAAATCCAGGATAGGCCTTTACTGAGTGCAAAACACAAGCGCTTTCACAATCTAGCTTCTTCAGGTGTAACAAAGCACTTAAAACAGACACACCTATATACTCACTGCATATCACATGTCTGAAGTCATATGACTAAGCATCACTAAAGCAAATCCTTTAAAGCTAAACTAACATGAATTATATTCTAACTAACTAGATGTAAAAAACAATATTTATACAAGACAATGATAAAAATTGCGATGACAAAAAATACTATGTTCCTTCCTAAATAAATACATATAAATATATAAACACTATATATCAATAAATAATATATTTTAATAACCAATTCCTAACCTGCAAAAAACAAATAAATAATTCATATGTCAAAGTTTCATATATAAAAACACATATACATAAACCTATGACTTTATCTGCGAAGAGGCCTCATTTTAAGTTTCGGTCTCAGGGGAATACATTCATTTAGGCCATGTCCTTCTGTACCCATCAATTTAGTTATCCACATGGCTTCTACACTTTCTGTCCTGTTGCAGATATCTCCCCTTCTTATATTCTCCTGCAACAGGGCTATGACTCTGAATCTAAAAATGTGGGTCAAATCAGTATTCATAACGTGTCTGGCTAAAACATTCACCTTATTACGTGCTCATAGGATGGGGGTCAACGGTAATGACAATATTGACAATGGTGGGGTTACTGTTGATCGTCAAGCAGAATTTTTTGACAGTGATGATTTTTTGGACTTAGAGAACGGTCCTCGGAGATCGGAGAGACTGAAAAACCGAGACAGGACTGTGGGGGAACCACAACATTACAATCGGGGGGGGAGGGTGAACAGGAGGGGGAGATACTGACCAATCTATTAAATGTCAATGTTGATTTAGTTAACAATTCTGTACATGAGATCAGTCATGATTCTATTATTATTGATGGTGAATTATCATGTGTTTTGGAGCATGTGGTCTATAATGAAAGTTGTGCAATTGGATATGGGCACATTGGGGATGGGACACCTACACCTGAAAAAGACGATGTGGAAATTGTAGATAATTTTTTAGAAAACAACAATGATATTGTAACAACTGAAGGTAGTAACCATCAATTGGTAAAGAAAAAAGGTTTTTGTATTTACAATTACACAGATCTGATTATAGGTGAAACACACTTTGAATTGTTTTGCAAAGGTGTTAGTTTTGTACCTATGTTTAAACTTGATTTAGCTCATGTGTTGTTGGAAGTTAAAATGTTCACAAGGCAAATGAGTTTGAAAATGTTTTTTGCGACCAAGGAAAGGTTAGTGTGGGAAGTAAACACAGACCCTGTTAACAGTACAAGTTATTTCAAAAGAAAGAGTACATTCATTCCTCCCATTAATTCTGAGATATTGGGTTTTGAAAAGTTAGTTGAAACACAAATGCGGAAAACTCTTAGTAATGTCCATTACGTTAATGACAATTTAACTAGGCAAGAGAGGGAATTGGTAGATGATCTCAAGAAATCTGGACTGTATAGATTCATGAAGCCAGATAAAGGGGGAGGGATGGTGGTGATGACCAATACTGACTATATTTCACAAATGTCTGCCATCCTGAATAGTGACGATACATATGCTGCTGTTTCAAGGGGTGAGGTCAACAGGGCCTATTATAAAATTGATTTATATCTGCACGATGCATTGTTTCAGGGGTATATCAATGAAATTGAATACAATTATTTGCATGTAGAACATCCGAGACTTCCTAACCTGTTTGGTATTCCGAAGGTTCACAAGGGGGCAGTGAAATTACAGTTTAGGCCCATTGTTTCAGCACGGGGATCGAAAACGGAAACCCTTGCAGCATATGTTGATGTGGCTGTCAAGGATGTGGTTAGTGCAGCCCAACACATTGTAAGGGATTCATGGCACTGCCTGGACAGGTTGAGGAAAATAGAAACAGGGAATGTTGCGTTTGGATTTCTTACAATTGATGTTGTAAACTTATTCTCTGTCATACCGCATGAACAAGGATTAGAAATGTTTTATGAGGCTATGATTATGAGTGGGTTGATAGAAGGGACAAAGGCGAATTTCGTGCGTGAGTTAATGGAGCTTGTGTTGAAAAACAATTTCATCTTGTTTGAGGGAGAGCTACATCAGCAAGTATCAGGAGTAGCCATGGGTGCGAGATGTGCCCCAGTGTTTGCTAATGCAGTATTATTGACATGGGAGAAAGCACACATTTTTTCATCTAAATATTACACGGATAATGTAATTATGTATAATAGATTCTTGGATGATATCCTGATCGTATGGAAAGGGGATGAGCAGTCAGCTATTGAGTTTGTTAATTATTTAAATGATACAACTGAATTTTTGAAATTCACTTTCATATGGCATGAGGAAAGGATGAATTTCTTGGATTTATTGATTATTAAGAAGAATGGAGGATTTGAGAGTAATATTTATAGAAAGGAGAATTACTCCAATTCACTATTACACTACAGCAGCTGCCACCCCTTTCATCAGCGCAAAGGAGTAATCAGGGGACAAATGATAAGGACTTCAAGATTGGTGAGCAATGATGCTATATTTAAAGAGGAGTTATTTAAATTGATTGGGATGTTCCTGGACAGAGGGTACCCCTTGAAATTACTCCTTAGTGTTAGGAAAGATGTGTTAAGGGAAAGAAATGATAGGTATGCACCCATTTTATGTAGTGGAGTAGATTTGATCAATGAACAACAAAAGGGGAAAAGTGGTGATCTAAGATGTGTAATGCAGTACAATCACAGGTCACCTGAATTGTCCAATATATTAAGAGCTGCATGGGATACTGTTTTGTGTGAGGAGAGCAAGAATATACTAGGAGCTGGACCGGTGATAGTATATAGTAGAGGCCAAAATATGAAAAATATTTTGGAAAAGAAAAATAGGAAGATATATAAATCTGTTATGAAAAGGTGTGGGATGTGTAATTGCTGTAGGTACATCAATGAGGGGACATATGTTTGTGTAGAAGGGCACAAATACACCATTGGATGTCCTGGGCGTTGTACCTGTTTGACAAAGAATGTGATCTACTTGGCAACTTGCACATCATGTGAGGCGTATTATGTAGGTAAAACTGTCAGGAAATTGCGTGACAGGATAGCTGAGCATATAAGATCCATCAAGAATAAAGATCTACATAATGCGCTTTTCTTACACAGCAATAGATGTGCATCTTTCAAAAAGTTTATATTTTTTGTTATAGGGCGAGTATGGGACTATGGGGAAGGAGGGGATGTTTCTAGTAGAGTAGGAGCTTTAGAGACAGAATGGCAGCTAAGGCTGGATGCTTGTAGACCACCTGGCCTAAATGATTTTATTTCCCTTAAACCTCTGTTAAAACTTAGGTCCCAGCAGATTTGAAGGTTGAAACGTATTTTATAACATTTAGTTATATAATTTAGTTTGTTAACCACAGTTAGTTATGTTATTATTAGATAGATTTTTTAACAATAATTTTTGTATTTTTAACATTGTTCTGTATTAGATATTTAGTAATACAGTTGTATTGATATTTATTAGATAAATATTTTGAAATGAGAAAGAATGTATGTATAAAAAGTGAATCTATTATAAATAATGAAGTATTAGTAAGGTTTTTAATTATTAATTAATTATTCAGGAGTAATGAGTTTTTGACCAATGAAATCAGTTTATGTAGGATATATATGTGTGTTTAAGGATGTAACAAACGACTCTGAAGAAGCCAGGTTGCTGGCGAAAGCGCTTAGTCGTTTTGCTTGTCTTAATAAATTCATACTGTTTGTATATTCAAGGAGTGTTTTTTGGTTTACACAACGATACCACATTGAAGGTGGATTGTGCCGTGCGGTGGTTCTGCATTATTGGTATCTGCCCTTGTGGGTGTTTTTCTACCTTCTACCTTATTACCCTTCCTAATATTATAGACATGCTCTCTGATGCGTTCCTTTAAACTCCTATCTGTCTTCCCAATATAGAATTTGGTACATGCACAGCAATTGGCTAAGTAAACTACATGTCGGCTCAGACAGTCAGCTCTAATGTCAAAATGAAAATCTCGATCCAAATCTGGATGGTAAAAGCGATCACTAGTGTCTATATATTGGCACCAATTGCAATTGCCACAAGGTCTCGTCCCTCCTCTACCATTGCTCGTCTGCCCATCTCTCAGATAACAGAGTCTCCTCTTCAGAGATCTATTGTTCCTGAAACTAAATCTGGGTACTGTGTCCACCAAGCCAGCTACCTCATAATCAGTCAGCAGAATTTGCCAATGTTTCTTAACTATTTCAGTGTACTTGTGTACATCATCGGTGTATTTCAAGGACATCCTAAGTTTATAATTGGTGGATGCCTCTTGTCTTTCACTTCCATGATTAAACTTCCTTGAAAAAAATGGCATGGCTTGATCTTTTCTCCTACCTACTGCTTGCGGTACATATTTCCTAAGAGTATTATCATTGTATCCCCTGTCTCCCAAATATACCATCACTTTCTCCACTTCCTTGCTGAAGTCCTCATCTCTCACATTGAGCCTAGAGGCTCTCATCACTTGATTGGTTATTACATTTTTAAAAATATGTGGCAGGTTGTTTTTTGATCTAATATTACACATTCATATAAATCTTGGCTTAAACTTAAAGAATTTCTTGAAAAATATTGATTGTTGTTGATGTATAACTTTTATGTATTGATTAGCTGTGGACCTATGTAAATAGTTAGTTTATTATTTATTTATTTTTTAATTTTATTAGGCTTTAAAACAAGAGAACAAGTGTAGACAGAATGATTGATAAGTGATAGATTACTAATTTGGTAGTTTCTCTCAAGGGTATTCTGGATGAATTTCTAAGGCAATACAGAACTTTATACATGAATGTTTACCTAGGTGACAGGCACTGACAGATTTGAAGAGAATCTGGATTACCAAATCTTAGCCAAAAGAAGGCAAAATCACCACGTATAGAAACTACTGCCCTGGGAACAGAACCATAGCTAATTCATTTGGCAGTTTGAGCAGTTCACCAAACTGATGGCAACTGAATGCAAACCTGAGGAGCAAAAAAAGTCTTTCCAAATGTTAAGTAACAAAAACACATCTGTTTTCCTGTAACAGTAGCAAGCTGCAGTGGCAGTTACTATCACACACAGAGCTTCAGCTGTAATCACACACGGTATCTGTGTCAAGGCTTCATAAATCAATGCAGGCACTACACACACACACACACACACACACACACACACACACACACACACACACACACACACACACACACACACACACACACACACACACACACACACACACACACACACACAGACACACACACACACACACACACACACACTATTGGCTCTTCCCAAACACAACCCAATAGTGTGTGTCTAGGGCAAACAAAGCCCTTCATCCCACCCAAGTCACAGCTCTGCCTGGAATTAAAATAAATTAAATTTTGAATGAGCATGCATCCTGACAACTTACTTTTATAAAACTGTGAGAACAAGGGAGAAACTCGGATAATTTTATATATTTGGACAAATATGTCCTTACAATTATGTGTATGCCACCTATATGAAGGCAGGCTATGATATCAGTAATAAAGTTACAAGAAGATCCAGCTGGGATCCAATAGACCTATCTCCATTCTAAACATGTCTATTAAGTTTTTCACTTCACTTTTGGCAGAGTTTAGACACATTTCTTTCTTTGCTGATACACCTGAATTAGACTGGCTTTGCCCCTGGATGTAAAATATTTGGTAATCTAAGAAAGATGACTACGTTAATTGAAGGATAGTTCTAGAAAAAGTCAAACACTGGTGATAGCCAATTTGCATATGGGGGAATGCATTCTTCTACACTGAGTGGAAGTACCTTTTTATGGTGCTATGACAAGTATTTCCCCAATGTTTGCTGGCCTGTTCTAGATTATAAATGAAAGTGCAAATGCTATAATGAATTAGGAGGTAGTATCATTGCAGAGTTTAAGGTATCTAGACGTACTAGGCAGGTGTGCCCTCTTTCCCCACTTCTATTTGGGTTGTAATTACAAATACTGGTATGAAGACTGATAGCAATACTGGCTGGGGGTAAGTGATTCAAGGACAGCAGGTGTAACTCTGGCTTTATAGGTATGATACAGAAGGTCAGGAAATCTGATTATAACAATAAATACCCTACCGACTAAAATTATTATGATTATGAGGATTGAAAGAGCCATTATCTCTACCTGAGAATCATAATCAGAATGTAAACTACTAATAAATTTACGATTGAAGTTTCATAGTAAATTGTCTATTTCAGTAGATATTACCTATAATATATCTTTTAGAAAAATGTAAGCATTTTTGCAAAGATGAAAAGGAATATTTTAAGACTTCATGAAAATGATTTAAGTTCTTACTTGGACTGTATTGACACTGGTAATACATGCATCTCAGGGTGTTCCTGTTTTCTTAACTGTGGACTTCTATAACAATTTTCAATAGATTTTCTTGGAAGGTTCTAAGGCAATTTAAGTATCTTCAGCCTACCCTAAAGGTACTCTAACTTTACCATCATCCTTTGGTGGGATGGATGTCTGGCTTTGAGCTCCATCTACAAAACTTAAAATGCTGCATGGTATTTTAGTAAGGGTATATCAACCAAAATGGAAGGCAATATTTTTCAAGGACTTTTGAGTAAGAGAAAGGCTATATGATAGTCTGAAAAGGTAAAATGGTGAGTAGAAGTTGTCAAGATATGTCAAACATCAGTTTTTTTTTCTTTCATTGTCCTTTGTTTCAATTCTTCTGAGTCAAATGACTGGTTAGAAATCCTCTTGTCTATAACAATGTCTAAACAACCTAGCTAATTATCCCATGTGAGAATCAAACCCGGCACCCTGTGTTTTTAATGTAAATACCTTAACCACCATGCTAACAGGGCTTCAATGTTTTCTTACCAACTTCTATGGTTTGATACATTATGACCACCTTCTTAATGTTGGGAAGACAATACGTTATGATTCTTTTGTTGAACCTTTTGGGGAAGGGAAAGAGATTATTTCTTTTAAGAAACTGTGTTTGTATTAAAAAAATAAATAAACATAAATTAGCAACAGTAGCAGAATCAAATGGGCCACACTGGATAAAATGTAGACTCAAGGGGGATGATTGGTGGTATGGATAAGTATATAAGTGCAGTATGTTGTGAGAAAGATGGTTAAACTCACATTTTGCAGACATCTAACATAAGGCTAACCTATGAGTTATGCCAGACATCTCATGCAAGGCCAATGAAAAAGTTATTGATGGGTTTTCTGACAGAGGTCTTAGCAAAAGTTGAATGTTGCTGTCTAATTTAGGAGGTTTGGAGCATGTGTGTGGGGAGGGGTAACCCCCTACAAAAAGATTTTTTTTTTCTTTTTTCAAATTCTATCTTTTGATAAAATGTGAGGTGAAAAACTGTTCTACAGTAGGTTGTAGGTAAACCCTAGTGTAATGTAATCATGACCATCAAATATGCTACTTGGTATAGGGAATTTATTTTTTTTCTTTTCTTTTTTTAGCATGACATGGCTATAATATAATACAAAACCACCACAATAAAAGAAAAGGTGTTGGTATGATATTAATGTTCCCAAACACACCTCTCAACCTGGAAACATCAAAAATCTGGAAAAAGGCACATGAAAAGTCGGTACAACTGTCCAAAAATCGGGATGTTGATTAACATAATATTTGCATACATAATTATGTAACCCCACCCACTTCAATGGTATTGTGGGATACTAATATGAAGAATGAAGTCGCTAAATAATAATAAATAATGGCAGGCATTTAAATTTCAGACTTTATATCTCTCAAAAAATACATAATAATGCAAAACCTGTTATTCTAGCAATTGAGTTTACAGGCGCAATATTTAAAATGTACCTTTGTCTAGATTTCTTGCTCTGAGAGATTAAGAGGCATAACTGCATCCTTAATTCACATATAAACAATATAATTTCACTTATAATAAAATATCCATTTGTGAATTTATCCAGTACACTACTTGTCTTGGTAAGCTAGAGATGTGTGCCCAGTATTAAAATAAAATGCCTTATCATGTAATGTTTATCACCTGACATGGATAACCCCTTCTTCAAAATGCAACCAAATCACATTCAATATTTTATAATGAAATACAGGAACATATCCATAAAACAAAGTATGATAATATAGGACAAAATGCAAAATAGGAAAGTGAATACCATTAGAAATATAGTTTGTATGGGTCCCATGTGTGAATGTTATTCTCCATGCTGTATCTTTCTTTGTATAATCGGTAGTGTCATGTGCATGTGTTTATTTATGCAAATGAGAGTAAGACCCAGCCATTAAGTATCATCGGTTTATGCTCCACTTGACCACAAGGTACTGTAAAGTAAGTTCATCTGGAACCCATTTTAAGTATGGATTGCCACATGCTGGAAAAACTAAAACACCATCCAGGAAGTTTTTGATTGTACACCAACTGCCTGTCCCCCCATCCTCAGAGAGACAGACAGATGCACACACACACACACACACACACACACACACACACACACACACACACACACACACACACATATATCAAAAGGTATGGCAAACTAGCGCTCTTTGAAATGCTAATGTGTTACACTGTTTCTGTATAGAAGCCATCTGCACAGAAGGTGGAGCTGCAGAAGAGAAAGCGACTGTACAAACTGCACAACCCAGAGCAACAAAATAGCATGGCATGTGGAAAATTCCACTGTTAAACATGCAAAGAATGTAAAAATTAATGTGGGAAGCAGCAGAAACTAACCACCACTACCCCATAAGAAAACAGTAAAACAAGGGCGAAAGGTATAATCTGCAGATCTGAACCTGGCACATCATCTAGCTAGCACCTTCTACTAGAACATTAACTAGCATCTGGCAAACATCTTTAAATGAACTGCAAATAAGTAAATAGAAAAAAAAAAAGATGTGGAAATACTTATTCTAATAAACACAACCTTACTGCATGTTGCTGGGGTAGGGTGTAGACAGATAAAAATATTTCAACTTCAACATAAGCGGCGAGTTGGTTCCAGCACCAGCTTTTCTCCTGACTGCATTCTGAGAAATAAAATGGTTCCATGAACTGCCATTAAGGTAAAGCTGGTTAATACTAAGGGACAATAAACTGAAAAATAATACCGTAAACTGGTCTGCCACTAAGGTAAAGCCATTTTCTTTCCCCTGACCATTACCCTCATTCTCACACCAGTAGAGTCCCCTTGGCATCCTAATCACCCTTCGCATGCTGTGTGGTTATTAACATTACCACCCATGGTTTGAAACTCCTGTCACAGTGTCAGAGTCCAATAGGCAGTCAGGCACTGCCTCACAAAGCTGATGTCATCATGCATGCCCCTGCACGTTGATGATGTTGCAGGCTATGCTGGCGATGTGCCTTTTTTAGGCAAGGTTCAAAGGATAAAACCACCACCATCACAGATACAAGCATGCAAAATCTGAAGGTAATGCTACTGAATGCTAGAAGTCTAAACCTCAAAATACACTCTCTCGAGGCACTCCTAAAAATGGATATCTGTGCAGTAACTGAGACCTGGTTCAAGGCTCCAGAGAGCACCCCTGCATTACCAGGCTACAACTCTTACCATACTTTTCGGCCACAAAAACCAAGACTGAAACACTAAAGGTGGGGGAGTGTCCATATTCACCAAGGATATTCACACCTCCAGGTTAGTTGCACAACACAATGCATCTGAAATTCTCCAGGTGCAACTAACACTAGGTAAGACTGCAATCCAAACTGTAGCTTGCTACAGATCCCCCACCATGCCCAAAGATTCTCATTACACCTTTCTAAACATACTGGAAAATATTAAGATACAACCAAACACCTTAATACTGGGTGATTTCAACTACCCTGCCATTAACTGGGAAAACTACTCGGGTACCAACTCCTTTTCTCAACGGTTCTTGGAATTCATAAATTCCAACACCCTGGATCAACTAATCCATTGTCCCACCAGGGGCTCCAATATCCTAGACCTGGTCATTACCAACATGGGAGATAGATGCTCCACACCAGTGGACACCCCCTCATTGGTCAGGTCTGACCATAAGCAAATCACCCTTGACATCCACATCCCACCCCCACCCCCCAGTAAGGAAGCCTCCTTAAAAAACTTCTCCAAAGCTAACTTCATGCTACTGAAGTCAGAAGTGACAAACTTCATGACACCCATGCAGACGGGATCTGAAAGTTCGACTGCAGAATCCTACTCTAAGGCACTGTACGAGCACATCCACTTGTGCATGAATCGTGCCATCCCAAATAGAACCAAGATGCTCTTCTCGAAAAAAAGGAAGCCAATCTGGTGGCACCCTGCTACAAACAAACTATACAACAGAAGGAAGAAACTGTTGCAGAAAAGAGGAAAATCCCAGGATGCAAAAAACTCCCTCACCAGCCTCAGTAAGAAGCTGAGATCCCTCATAAAATCTTCAAAAGCTAGTTACAAAAATAAA
This sequence comes from Protopterus annectens, assembly GCF_019279795.1. Classification (NCBI taxonomy): domain Eukaryota; kingdom Metazoa; phylum Chordata; order Ceratodontiformes; family Protopteridae; genus Protopterus; species Protopterus annectens. The sequence goes on along the minus strand of NC_056731.1, from coordinate 497,061,439 downwards.
ATTGCCAAAGATTCCAAAGACAACCATAAGGCATTCTATAGTTATGTCAAGAATCTAAATGGCAATGCTCAAATCTGCTCTGAGCTACAACAGAATGGCATTAAATATACTGATCCCAAGGATATTGCCAATATCCTGGCAGATTGATTTAGTGCCAATTTCACCCCCTTCTCACCCCCTAAAGGGCCCATCTCACTACCAAATGATTGCCAAATTCCGGTAATCACGGCCACACAGGTAGAAACCACACTCCAAAGCTAAGAATACAGCATCCATGGGACCAGATGACATCCCAGACTGTGTACTACATGAACTACAAAATGAACTGGCACCTCACCTAAGTGTCATGTTTAATCATAGCCTCACCTCAGGCTTCGTGCCCTCTGAGTGGCACACAGCTACAGTTATCCCACTCCACAAGGGGGGATCTGCCTTGGATCCCGGGAACTACCATCCCATCAGTCTGACAAGCCTGATCTGCAAGGGCATGGAACACATTATCATGGAACTTATAAACAAAGACATTGGCAACCTTCAAGCACTGGGCCCCACCCAGTTTGGGTTTGTCAAGGGCCGATCTTGTCTCCTGAATCTGATTGACTTCTTCAAATCAGTCTCCAGAGCTGTGGACGAGGGTAAGGCGGTCCACACAGCCTATCTGGACCTTGCCAAGGCCCTCAACACCATCCCCCACTCTGGAATCATAGATAAAATTACTAAGCTGGGCATAAATCCCTACATCACTCAATGGGTTGCCAACTGGCTTACTGACAGAACCCAGACTGTAAAAGTAGCCGACTCCAAATCCAGCTCCAGACAAGTGACAAGGGGAGTACCTCAGGGTTCAGTCCTGGGACCACTCTTGTTTGGCATCTACTTCTCTGAAGTACAGGCCAACACTAAGGGACTCTGGCTAACAAAGTTCACAGATGACTGCAAACTGGGAGCCATTATTGAATCCCCAAATGATGTGAATATTCTACAAAAGGGCCTTACAGAAACAGATGCCTGGTGCCAGAGCCATGGGCTCAAGCTTAATGCCAAGAAATGTATAGTTATACCCCTTGGAAAAAAACACGTACCCATGAATTATCACATAGGTGGCAGGACACTAAACACTGAAAGTGTGATGACAGACTTAGGGATACAGGTGGACAGTGGTCTCACTTTTGATAACCACATTGCCACAACAGTCAGGAAATCCTTCTATGTGACACACCTCATTACTAAGGGCTTTTCATCCAGAAAAAAGGAGGTCATTATCCTACTGTACTCATCCCTCATTAGACTCATTATAGAGTATAATGCCCCGTTAGGTATGTACCTCACAAGACATCTGCAACAGCTGGAAAGGCCACAGAAATACCTCACTAAAAGAATCACAGGCCTAAAGTAGATGTCATATGCTGACCGTCTAAAAAAACTCCAGCTATACTCTGTGGCATATCGTCTACTCAGAGGCGATCTCTGCTTAACACACAAGGCCATGTCAAACCCTAAGCTGTTGGACATGCTCCACTTAAAGAAATCCCAATCCCTCATAGCCACACACTCCAGGGATCTAAACCTTGTCATCATGATGAACAAAAAATGCTGGAGGGATAGGTTCCTGACCCAGAGACTCCCCATACTCTGGAACAGACTGCCCATACATGTCAAGCAGAGCACCTCATTGGCCCTCTTCAAAAGAAACCTTGATGATTGGATGGGGGATAGGAAATTCACCCCGGGGATCTTGTCAGTCACCCTGCTAGGCAGGGGTCCAGAGAAGTAAATATTGTGGAAAGAAATATCCAGGGAATTGTTATGGCTAGACTTGTATAGGCCCTAGGGCCAATAGCCTAGTGCCAACCTATGAAAATATGAACCTATGACATCAGCCATCACTTAGAATTGTAAATAAAAATTAAAAAAAAACTGGGAATTGAAGGGGCCACTTGGAAAATCATGGCACTTCATTACTTTTCTTTCAAAACCGGTAAATACTGAGGAATTTGGTATGGTTGAGAGGTAGGTTTCCAAACCACTGCAATCTAACTGCATATAATGCTCCTTTACCACAATTCAGCAAATCTGAAATTATAATACTACTAAAACTAATTAAATAAAAACAAATATATATATATATATATATATATATATATATATATATATATATATATATATATATAAATCACTTTGTATATTTCCCCAGGTGACAATATCAATCTAATAAAAGAAATCCTATACCGGACATCAAGCGATATCCCTTATGAAGCAATATTAGGAGATGTAAACATAAACTGGCTTGAACTTACATGTACAACCCCAAAATCTAGTATCAACTTATTTGGCTTCAAACAACTCATACAGACTCCAACCAATTTCATTAAAAACTCAAGTTATTTACTGGACTTGGATTCTTGTATCCTATTCAAATAAATGTTGTGAATCAGGTACCTTACCTTATTATCTCAGTGACCACTCTCCAGGCTACACTAAATGATACAGAAAAAATATGCCTAAATCACAATTAGCAAAAACCAGACATAACTTAAGTAAATTTAACCCAGACACTTTTGGTACAATACTGCCATCATTCAGCTGATACATACTAAAATTCATCCCCTTAAGACAAAGTGATAATTACTTTTAACTCAATATTCCCCAACATTCTTGATAAAATAGCACCTCCAAGAAACGAGAATAAAACAAAATGACACACCCTGGTTAACCAAGACTACTAGAAAATTGAAGAAGAGCAGAGACAGAACTTGGAGAAACTGGCAAAAAACAAAGCTGCTCAAAACTGAGATACACACATATATATATATATATATATATATATATATATATATATACAGAGAGAGAGAGAGAGATTAAGGGCAAACAAAAGGTACTAAAAGAGAAAAGACGTAAGGGGGAACAGTTAGAAAATGGAGTCCTTAATAACAACCCTTATCAAGCATACCTGGAAATAAAGAAGATTGCTTAAATAAAATAAATTTAGCCGATTTAGGAATCAACAAGCCACATGTATGCTTCTTCAATGTACTTTGTGATGTGCAGCAAAGGACTAACTGGGCATGTAACAGAAGGTATTTCAGATGTCATTGGTTCCTATAAACTTATTTGCAAATTGCTACAAACCTTTGTAACCACTACAATGACAAATACATGGCTAGCGCATATAAGCTTTGATACAGATCGAACATAGTTCCTAACAACAACAATGTCAACAATAGCAGAAACTACTAAAACAATGTGACAAAAAGCTGGCATCAGTACTGGCAAAATGGTGACAGTTTTTTATTCTCAGCAACACTACAGATAAGCAGAAGACATAGCGTAAGCCTTAATCAATAATATATGAAGTATACAGATATATAGGTGTGTATGTTTACAACTATAGTACAAAATTCAATCTTCTGCTGCAACAAATTCAGCTTAAGGCCTCCATTTCTCTGGTCAGGTTATATGAGGTTGCTATGAATATCTGAGAGTCTTTCTTAAATCACAATTTAATAGAAATGTCTTCTCTTTTTGTGTTTTTTTGATCACTGGCTGGTACTGTATACACTAGGTAAACATTTTTTATTGCGTGAACTGAAATGGATATGCCAAGAAAAAAATACTGTATTTACAATAATCTGTATTTTTTAATAACTGAATATTGTTTATTACTCATCAGTAAGAACAAAATGAGTTAGACAGATTTACATCACTAAAAGATGTTAAACATCTGCAGTAGAGTTATCCCACATACATTGCAATATGAGTCATGTGAACATTTTGGGGGAGCATAAACTATTTTGCATACATTTACAGAAAGATAGATTCATGTATGCTCTGTGCCAGATTAGTTCCCAGTGAGGGAAAAAGTTTGTTTAAATGATGGCATCAAATAATTTGATACATGAGTGGGATGATTGTAAATGGAGTTCAAAGCCAAAATGTAACTTGATGACAAGAAATCTTTGTTTGCTATAACTCAGCCATGAGGAATTTAGATTTAAATTATCAAACCTAGACCTTGCATATATACTCACAGGAGCAATTATTACTAAACTGAGCTGTAGTATGCCACTAGCTTTTTTCAGGCTTCATAATTTCAGCATTTCTGTTTATAAACACTGTCAGTGATAAGATTATACATGCATAATTATATGTAGCATAAAGAATTAAGAAATCTTGACAGTTTCATTAATTACAAGATTTGGCTTGTTTAACTCATTCCCTCCAGATGAACTCTTTTGAGTTTTTACTCTAACTCTGAGTGTACATGGCTTGATCCTCTTAAAAAACTATTGTTTCACTGTTCAAACAAATGTTCATATCCTAAGAACCATGTATCTTACAAGAAAACTGTAAATGGCAAACTGTTCAGCAGAAAGTAATCTTTACAATGATTGCATTCATTCAATTTAAGTCAAAATGGATTTCATAAGCAACAATAATCACAGTAAATATGAATTATGTAATGTGTAAACAGCTTCTGATATCTCAACAACCGTTCAAACTCACAAACTGTCAGCAACATTATTTTCATACAGGTGTGAGCTTTTGGTGTGAGCCTAAGCAACTTTGTCAGTATCACTTGGTTGTTGAGATATTTAGAGAAATATGAAAATTATTAAAATACAAATAAGTAATATACAAACCCTGTAGGATGCACTGTCAGAGATGCTGGGTTAGCAGATTGATGTGACAAGGAAGATGATTTTTCTGAGCTATGATACAGAATTAGAATTGCTTAGACATGGTAAGGCTTTGCTGTGTCTAATTATGGTGGCCGCCAAAAAAACAACTACTAGAAAATAGAAATAAAAATCTAAACCAGCTATATTAGAAGCTGTGAATATAGTAACAGAGAGAAAACAACTGGAACTGAGATCTTTAGAAAAGGGTAGGAGCAACCTGCATAGAAAACAATGGGAATTGTGAGAACAATACATACAGGGGAGGAATGAGGTTTAAAAGAAGGCAGGACTTAAATCAACTATGTAATGTTTGACTGAAAATGATTGGGTAGATAAGTGATGTATAATGTTTGCAACTGTTAGTGTGTCAGTATGGTTTGTGGTGTAAAATGCTTGCAACTAGGACTGTGTCTGTGTGCTTTTTTTTTTCATTTATATAAATGTATGATTATTAAACCATCACTTATGACATAAGCAAAGATTTTTTTTTGTTTAAAAAAAGGGGCAGGAATTGAATAATGTATGTAATGTTGCTTAGGTTATATGATATATAGCAATATATGTGAAGTATGTTTGTTAATGTTAATGTGTTAATACAGTTTGATAACTTTTTTATAAATGTAAATTTGCCTATATCCCAAGTGATAATTCAATAATGGCATTAAACAAAATCTCTATCTGCACTAGACAGAATTCAAATATCAATACAGCTGTATTTGCCATTGTGTAAGCTTTAAGATGAAATTGTGTAATACTTTGTATGTAGCATGGTTTAGGAATTATTAATACAAATATGAACAAATTGACGCCTAGAGGCATCAGTATGATATAACTGACGAAATGCCTGGAGCCATCAATAATCGCAGATATACCCCAGGGATTACCTCAGTGTCACTGCTCAACAGAGGCACAGCAAAATAATGGGTATAGTTCCCCATACTAAAGGGGTGGCGTAAGCCACAAAACTATGGGCTAGGCTTGTAAATGCCCTCGGGCAGATAGCCTAGTATGAACCTATGAACCTATGAACCTATAAGCTGCAATGAGTTAAAACACTACCCCTAGATGATGCCACTGAATACTTTAATATCCGCTTAGCACCAATCATAAAAAAAATGGTTAAATGCAATCCTGTCCCCTGGCTAACAAGAAATACCAAACAAGTAATGAGGGAATGAGACAAAACATAGAAAGCATTTCTTGCACATAAACTACTCAACATTTCCAAAAAGTCAGAAAACTTTGCAGTCCCATATCATCTCAGATAAAAATGCTCATTACCACAGTCGACAAACCACTCACCAAAATAATCCAAGACTCTTCTGGAAAAACCTGAATAAATCTCTTTCATCCTGATCTTCACAACCTAACCCTTTCCCAACCGAACCAAATCAGTCTACTGCATCCCAATTCTGGACTCTATTAATAAACACAGTTTCCTTGCTGCTTAAAGACTCACCCATTCTCAGTCTACCTATACCACCAGCCAAGAATCATAAACCTGCCTTCATCTGAGCCATATCCCAATCAGTGTAATCAAAAAGTGTCTACTTCAACTTAAACCTGCAACTCAGGCAGCAGATAATTTACCAAAAGAATATGTCAGAACCAATGCTGATGCTGTAGCTTACTCAGTGTCTATTCTCATTAAGAGCTCCATCCATGAATTCTACATCCCCTCATCCTGGGAACACTCTTATATAATTTCCCTCCACGAAGGAGGTTACTCAGTAAATTTTTCTCTATCATCCTATTGCCATCTTATCATCTGTCAAAAATCCTTAAAAAGCTTATACATTTACAGCTGCTCTCTCTCTCTCTCTCTCTCTCTCTCTCTCTCAGACTCAGCCCTCCTATCCCCACCATAACAGTTTTAGGGCCTTCCACAACACTAGCACTGTCTTACTCAGCTTTCTAAATACAGCAAACCTCAACAGGAATGCAAACAATATGGTTTTTGCCACCTTCCTGGACCTTTCCCAGGATTTCAATATCAACTAACTCCAAAAACTCCTAGTCAGTCAAACTCAGTCTCTTCACATCCACCAATGCATGGTTTCCTTGCTGCCTAACAGATCACTGCAGTCAAGCGACAAAATTAATACTTTTCCTTTTTAATTTCTCCAAAGCTTTGGGGTTTCTAATACTATGATGGGAATGGACTCCATTCCTAAGTCAAAGTACAATTAAAGTCCATGAAATTAGTATTATTTCACTCTTTGATGTCAGCCCGAAGTGCTCTTTGCAGCACCCACAATGTGCCCAGTAATGACTCCTCCTGCAATTTGTACAGAGTTACATGTATTGCTAGCATATGTAAGTATGATTGTAGACTCTTTCTTATACGACCCATTGCTCCTACTACTATTGGAACTATCTGAATATCATTCTTCCACATTGCTCTTGTTTCTGCTTGCAAATCCTGATATTTTATGACCTTCTCTCTCTCTATACGCAGGACACTGTAGTCACTGGGTGTGGTGATTTCAATGATCAATGCTACTTTTGTCTTCTTTTCTTGGACCAACATATCTGGTTTTCTAGCATCTATCTTTTAAACTATTGGTAATGGATGATCCCATGTGATGTAGACTTCATCATTTTCTTTGATTTATGGCTCACGTTTCCAGTGTTTTTCACCCACTTCAGTACCATAACATTTGCACAATTCCCAGTGCAACAGTCTTGCCACATTATACCTTTCAGTATACAGTCCTTCTGCCATTAGTATGTCGCAACCAGCAATGAGGTGTGCAACTGTTTCCAATTGTTTTACAAAACCTACATTTATCTGTTTCTTCCACATATTCAATGGACTTTGTAAACTAACATGTAAGTAGCCCACTATCTTGTGCTGCCAATATTAATCTTTCATCTCTTGGTTTGAGTTTGCCTCTCCTTAACCATTCCTGCATTTGTTCCTGATCAACATGAGGTTCTTCCAGAAATTTTCTATACTTGCAAGTATATTTATGCATTTTCCACATTTCCTGCTTTCTCATCTGGTCCTTCACCTTATACTCTTTCTTTTGCTATTTGGCAAATTCAGTTGCTGCCTGGTTTTTATCCACTTGTAGTTTGATTTCCATTCCTGCTTGATGCCAATATGCTTCTGCTACCCTGAGCAGGGAAGTCAGCTTAGATTTATTCTCCTCATGTTTCAAAACTTTCACTAGATTTGGGTCTTGTGAGGTCAGCAGGTATGTGTGAAGTCCCACAATTGCAGATCTGCACATGTAATCAATTTCAAGGAGGCCCATCCCTCCTTTGGAACAGGGAATCTATAATCTTGGTATGCACTGATTTTTATAAATTATTTGGTGAGCATGAAGCATCCTTCTTGTTTTCCTATCTAATCTATTCAACATGTTTTGGGGCCAGTCAATCACTCAAAAACTGTACATTAGGACAGGAATAGCAAATTGGTTTATAGCTTGAATTTTGTTCCTAGATGTCAACTCAGTTTTCAGGATTAATTTAAGTCTTCTAAAGTACTCCTTACTAAGTTTTATTCACATTTGTTCATGTTTTATTGTTGATCCATCATCAATTCCCAAATATTTATACTTGGAGCTGCAGTTTTCCTTCTTTAAAGGTTGCTTTTGCACATTTATCAAATGACATTCTTATATAATCTGAAAAAGTTTTGACAACTTGCAATTGTACTTTCAGTTCCTCATCTGATGAGCTATGCAGTTTCAAATCATCGACAGAGAGAAGATGAGAAGTCTATACAATCTGTTGTTTTCTAGGAGCCAAATTATAGCCATGGCCTAAGCTGTTAAGATGACAGCTTAATGGGTTAAAGGCAAGGCAGAATAGCAGTGGTGACAGAGAGTCACCCTGGACTACCCCCCTTTAAATTTTTATCCCTGCAATAATAATTAGTCCTTTATCATGGCTTAATTGCAAAGTGGTCTGCCACTGTTTCATGGTTACTGTAATGTAGTCAATCAGTATACCATGTATCTTACATATTTTTAACCACTCTTTTATCCATGAATGTGGGATACTATCAAATGTGTTTTTGTAGTCAATCCATGCCATACTTAAATTATTCCCCTTTATACAGTTCTTCACTATGATTTTAACAGCAAATGATCATTTGTTCCATATGTCTTTCTTTTGTTCCCTTTTTGTTCTACTGTCATAACTGAGTTTGCTTCTAAATGACTACAGACCCTGTTGGCATCAATTTCAGTGTATACAGTACACGTCATTGGAAGGCAACTTACTGGTCTACAATTTTTAGGGTAGCTTGGAGATTCACTCTTAAGTAGAAGCACTGTTTTTCCTGTTGTTAGCCAGGTTGGTGTCTGTCTGGGGTTCAGATATAAATAGTTCTTACTCATGGCTAAATCTTCATACAAAGATGTTAATACTTTTAACGAGAAGTTAGGTACTGCATCTGGACCTGGGGTTTTCCAATTTGCGGCTTTTCTTAACTTTGTTTCAATCTCTCTGGCTGTTATTTCATCTTATTCCATATCCTGTACCTTTAAATTTCTTATTCTTTCTTTAACTTCAATCCATTTTGCATCTTTGTTATGTTCCACGGGATCTTCATTGATACTTCTCCGAAATGTATCCATTTCTTCTTTTTTTGGTGGTTTTTCAATTCCTTTTACCTTGTTTCCCAATTCTCTATAAAACTTTCTTGGGTCATCAATAAATTGCTTATTTTGTACTTTTCCTTTATATTTATCTGCGTCTCTTCTACGTTTTTTCCACCTGTGCTTAGATTTTTAGTTTATTTGTGATACTGCATGATAGACCCTAATATGTTCTAATACTGTGCAGTGCTTTTATCACGTCTGTCTTTCTAAGTATTTTCGTTGATCTGTTCCCTCTTCTATACTCTAACAATGACACTTCTTGTCTTAGTTGCTTTATATTTTCTCTATTCGATACTTCCATGATGGTATTTGATTTCTCCTATTTCCCTCACTACCTTGTGTTCTTGTGGTAGAACTTTTATCAGTTATTAATTTCACTACACAGTAATATATCCTGTTTACTTCTGTTATATCACATGGATCTATATGGACAGTCCTAATTATTGTGTTCAGTTGTTTTATCAAACTTCTGACTTTCTGGGTTTTATTGACCTTCTGCAGTCTTATTTCTTAATATGTCTTGTCTCTATTAAAAACCAAGTTCACCAGCAGGACTAGTAGACACAAAATTTATTTCCAGGTTAAGCGCTTTCATCAAAGTAAAACTGACTTCATCAGAACAATATGCAAACAGTCATGTGGATTTAAATATGTTACAGTAACACAGGATAGGTTAAAATCCCACCAATCAAACAAAAATCCCTTGAATAAATTAATACCCTAAAAGGCATACACTATAAAAACTAAACAATCCAATAAAAACATTTCTATGAGAAAGTCACATTTTAAAATCAAACCCTTTCTGCTCTTTTTTTTTAAAGCAGGCAAGATATATATAAAATCATTTAATCCTGGACACAGATTAGCTGCCAAACGAAGCTGCCACATCAATTTCCTTTTGTTTAAAGTGTTTTTCCAATTACCACCCCTGGGGTTTATTTCTATTATATCCAATATCCCAAACTTGAATCCAGAAAAATTAGTACATATTTTACTATGCCTGAATAAGGCATTAGTTTCTTCTGAATTCTTAATATCATATAAATGTTCATATATCCTGGACCTGAGAGCCCTCTCAGTTTTCCCAACATAAAACCCCGGGCAGGAATTACACTTAGCCAAATATACTATTTTACTAGTGTGACAATTACCCTTTTTAAAAAACACTGTGTCCTGGTTTGTATTGTCAAGTTTCAAACTAACAACTGACAATATAAATCTACACTGTGTACAACAACCACAGGCTTTAGTAAATTCATTTGATTTTGCACTGCTGTTCGTGTTACCCTCCAAGGTAAGTTTCAAGTTGCGACCCACTTTAGTACAAAAAAATAGGTTTTTCACCCACTGCTTGTAAAATATTAAGGTCACCCCTAAAAATGTTCCAATTCTTGCAAAGGATGTTCCTTATGTCATTATAAGGTGAACTATATTGCACCACACATGCCTGGGAGAAATTGTAGGAAGAACTCTCTGTTTTTTTCATTATTTTTTGTTTCAGAAAGACCTCTACCTAACAAAGGTTGATATTTCGAACCCCACTCTCTCAAAATCTCTTGTAAAATACCCTCCACAAATTCCAGTGGATAATCTCTCTCCAAAAACATATTCTTAAGGTCACTGAATTCTTTAATGACGTCCTCAAAATGAGAAGTAATTCTAGAAATTCTAATCGCCTGTCCCTTAACAATACTTTTTTTCTGGTGTAGTGGGTGGTGACTTTGAAAATGGAGATAAGAATTACAAAAAGTTTTCTTTCTATACACTTTAGATCTGAAACAACATACATCCTTAATAATAGTGGTATCCAAATAATGGATTTCTTTCTCATTACATTCATAAGTAAATTTAAAGTAATGAGTGGTGCTATTTAGATATTTAATAAAACCAGCAATACTTTCTTTGGTACCCTTCCATAAAATAAAAATATCATCCAGGTACCTACTGTAAAACAAAATATCTAAGTAGAACCTGATTTCGAAAATAAATTCCTTCTCCCACCCTAATAAAACAATATTTGCATACATGGGGGCACAGGCTGCCCCATAGCAACTCCCTTTATTTGTTGGAAGTATTGCCCTTCAAAAAAAATATAATTATTATCTAAAATCAAGACCATAATTTCACAAACAAGCTGCACATGCTCTAAAGATAATCTAGAATGATCAAACAACATTTTTTCAAAATAATCTAAAACTTCCTCCCTAGGAATACAGGAGAATAAATCTTGCACATCTATTGTCAAAAAAATCAGATCAGGATTCCATAAATCCTGCTTAATCTGTCCCAGAAAATCCCAAGAATCTTTAACAAGATGTGGCATACCCTCAACTACATATTTGACCATCTGGTCCACAAACACTGCCAAATTGTGCATTTTAGACCTGTACGCTCGCAAACTGCATCCCCATTAACCATATGACTGCCAGAAATACTCTGAATTCCCTCAGAACTTCCCTTAACATCAGGGCCAAGCTCCGTAGAATGACAAAAAGTCATTTTGGAAGAAAAAAGCTCCATAAAATGAGCCAACTCACTTCTGAGCTCAGCAACATCTTTTTTAAGTTCTAGACTCTCTACAGACTGCCCAAATCCAACATCTGCAGGCAAACCTATAGAATCTAGAGAGTCCATCAGTCCAAGGCTACAAAATTAAACCAAAACCAAAAAAAATGTAGCGAATTGGTGAAAATAAGAAACTAAAAACCAACAATTTCACCAGCAGGACTAGTAGACACAAAATTTATTTCCGGGTTAAGCACTTTCATCAAAGTAAGATTGACTTCATCAGAACAATATACAAACAGTGATGTGGATTTAAATATGTTACAGTAACACAGGATAGGTTAAAATCCCACCATTCAAACAAAAATCACTTGAATAAATTAATACCCTAAAATGCATACACTATAAAAACTAAACAATCCAATAAAAAACATTTGTATATTGTTCTGCTTTCTAATTTTTTTGCTAATGTCAGCTAGCAAACCTGACACTATTGCCCAATATGTAAAAACTTCAACCCTCATCTGATCAGCAACTACAAAGCCAGAGAGAACTTCAAAGACTAATTTAAGAAACTTTCATAAACTCTAAAAAAATGGTTACATGATATCCACCTACTACTCATCCCAAACAAAACTTAAATTAATGCTTCTCTGTGGTTAAAAAAAACAAAATCAAATCTTATCTCCAGTTTCATTACCCTGGAGAGGTGGAGATATGCTCCAGAGAGAAGAGGAACAAAGGTCAGCAGGACTAAGACAGAATATATGTGTGTGAATGAGAGGAAAGATAGAGGAATGGTGAGGATGCAGGGAGTAGAGGTGGTGAAGGTGAATGAGTTTAAATACTTGGGATCAATAGTTCAGAATAATGGTGAGTGTGGAAGAGAGGTGAAGAAGAGAGTACAGGCAAGATGGAGTGGGTGGAGAAGAGTGTCAGGAGTGATTTGTGACAAACCAGTACCAGTAAGAGTGAAAGGGAAGGTCTACAAGAGGGTAGTGAGACCAGCTATGTTATAGCTAGGTTGGAGACAGTGGCATTGACAAAAAGACAGGAGTTAGAGCTGGATGTGGCAAAGTTAAATATGTTAAGATTTGCACTGGGTGTGACAAGGATGGACAGGATGAGGAATAAGTATATTAGAGGGTCAGCCCAGGTTGGAAGGTTTGGAGACAAAGCCAGAGAGGCAAAATTATGTTGGTTTGGACATGTGCTGAGGAGGGATGCTGAGTATATTGGGAAAAAGATGCTAAGGATGAAGCTACCAGGTAACAGGAAAAGAGGAAGGCCTAAGATAAGGTTTATGGATGTGGTGAGAGAGGACATGCAGGTGGTTAGTGTGACAGAGCAAGATGCAGAGGACAGAAAGAAATGGAAACAGATGATCCGTTGTGGTGACCCCTAATGGGAACAGCCAAAAGATGATGATAATGATGATCTCCTGTTTTATTACCTCTTCATCCAACAAAACTGTAAGTGAAGTAGTTCCAATAACTAAACTTCTAGGTCATTGTAGACAATAAATTAAATTTGACCACCATTCTCAATCCTCCATCAAAAACTACACCAATAACTAGGTCTGTTCTGTAAAACACCACTTTTCTTAAATGACACTAGGTGAAATAAGGTAACATTTGTAGCCCTAACACAACTAAACCAGATGGAACTACCAAGTTACTTCTCTCACTTAAAGGCAGTCCACAACATAATCATCCCTAAAAATATCCCTTCTCAGTTGACCACATACAAAACTATGTACCCAATAAATCATCCATTCCACAGACACATTTCTACTACCTTCAAACTCTCACAATGCCACTGGCAGTACTCTGTATTCTAACTACAGGCTACTGCTATTGAACAAAAACCCCTCTTTCTTTAGGTAAATTGACAAATCCATTTTAAGTCATACCTTAAAACTCCACTTGAAGACTTGATGGCTCTAAATGCTCTCTTGCTCCTGGATAACTTGTTATGAATATCACGCCTGTCTTCTTTAAACCTTATAACTTTACAGACAATTTTTTTTCAATTGTCATTGCTGTTTATTGCGTAATGTATTTTGAATTGTATTCCTGGATTTCTACATGCATAGCTTTGCAGTTTCTGTATGCTTCCTGTAAAATTTATCATCTGGAGTTTCCCAAGAACCCACATTGAACTTTTTGTTTTTCCTTTTGGAGTTTTACTATGCAGGCCTTCTTTGAAAATGGGCTTTTTGTCCAGTTAGACCTTCCTGTAAATAAATGTCAATAAATGAATGAATACATAAATATAAATACATACATAACAGATGTTAGGAAGCATTTAAAATAATTCTCTTAACTTTAATTTGCAACACACAGTTTAACTACCTTCCACAACCACATTTTCTATTTCTGCAGACTTATCCCGTCCCCTTCCAATGTATGTACTGTGAAGCAGGAATACCTGTCCAGTTAAGGGACATGAGGGTGGCATCTTTGTTGATTGTATCTGATGTTGCTTTTTAAGTGGGTGAGATTTCAAGTATGCGCTGGAATTTTTCTGTTCACTGCTATGTATGACATGACTGGGTTAAAAATTTGCAAAAGAAAATCTCTGACATTTTGATGTATAAAGAGAAGCCTGTTTTCTGTATATGAGGGAAAGCAGTAGTTTCAAGTGAACAAAGTCAAGTGACTTGGGATCTTGCTCATGAGTGAAGGTAAAGTGGGTTGGGACACTGAACTTAGGAGAGGTGGACCCTAAATTTGAGTGACCATTCAAAAATACAGTGCCCACAGTCAACTGTACTCTTACTGCTGTCGAGTTTTAGTTTAAACACTTTTACTTTGGTGCTATATTACTCTGCACCACCCGATGTGGGGGCTCTTCTCCCACAAAGCCAGGCACTCTTCCTTATTATTTCATTACCCTTCTGACCAATGCTATAGTTGTACAAAGGGTATGATTTCAAAGTATTTTTGCAGAAGGCTGTCTAACAGCTTCTAAAAAAGGGAAAATGCAGGTTTCCCTTTTCTCTGAATCAGTACAGCCTCAGAGATTAGTATATTTAGATGCTGGAATTGTGGGAAAAACTTGGTGTTGATTACATCAAGTAGAGCCAGGTGAGTGCAGAAGTGGTGGTACTACAGGCATTGCACTAGACGGCAGTGGTAAAGATGGGGAAGTCCTAGGACAAAACTGTCAGTACACCAGGCAATCCATGCTCCTGTTTTAACCTGTAGTCAAGGGCCCTGGCAGTGACCAATACGATGAACTCATGGGCTCCAACAGCAAAAATGAGGTTATCTCATAGGGCAGCATGATATGTTCAATAATCCACAAACCTGGAACCAAGGAGAAACCAAACAATAAAAACCAGCTCAAGTCCTCACAATATGACCACGCACCACTCCAAACAGAAAATTGTAAAAGATGATATTTATTGAAGGTAGTGTAAGCGCTTTCATCTGGTTATATCCTGGACTTTATCAGAATTAATGAATACACTAAAATAAGCCATTTAAATGTGACTCTAAACATACCACATGACCCAATCTAACATATCAAATGCAAATATGTTCTTAAAAAACATGTAAAACCATTAACTTAAGATACGGACATATAAACAAAAATCACAAAACACTTTAAAATTAGTCATAACATAATTATCAATTCGCCCTAGAAGAAAATATTAAATATCCTAAATGAGGTAAGATTTTAACCTGAGAATGCTATTGATACTTAACTGATCATTCAACCCTGGCAATACATGAGCTCTAAGTTTAATCTACAATGACAACTCCCTAGCTTCTAAAAAATCTGCCCAAAAAGCTCCTGGAGTTTTTATGTACTACCTCAACTCCAAAAAATAAAAACTGATGCCTGGATTATTGGATTGTATGTTTAGCCAAGGCATTCCTTGGTCTTGAATGTTTGATATCAGAGATATGTTCATAAATATGTTATTTAAATCACCTACAAGTTTTACCAACATAAAAACTGAAACAATGTTGGCAGTGGGCTATATATATTATACCCCTGACATTGCAAGTACAGTAGGAGGTGGGCTTAATCAAAACACCATTAACTGAAAAACAATCTCCTACCAAAATAAATGGGCATTGGGAGCACATCCCGCATTTGAAAGTTCCAGCTCTCATGTTAAACTGGGATCATATAAATCAGACCCTATAACAATCAAAAAGGGAACTAAACAAGGTTGCCCTTTATCACCATTGTTATTTGCATTACTCATAGAACCCTTTGCAAATCAAATCAGATCAAACAATAACATAAAGGGCATTTGTATTAATAAAATGTTAAACCTTAAAATCCAACTCTTTGCTGATGACATACTATTAACTCTCTCAGATGCAAATGAGTCTTTGAATGCTCTATTTAACTCCATGAATAAATTTCAAAATATTTCAGGCTTAAAATTTAATGAAAACAAAACTAAAATTATGCCCTGTAATTGTAAAAAAAAAAATAATAATATAAACAAAAGATTTTCCAAATATATAGTAACAGAAAGTAAATTATTATATTTGGGAATAAATCTACTCAATGAATTAACAGATTCTCTAATATTTAACTATAATAAAATACTAGACAAAATAGAACAAACAATTGGTTACTGGAATAAATATATCTTTTCAACAACAGACAGATTATATCTTATTAAAATAATCATATTTCCCAAAATATTATACTTAATACAAAATTTTTCATTGCCACCTCCCAAATATATTATTCAAAAATACAATAAACTAATTTTAAATTTTCTATGGTTTCCAAATAAATCCCGTATAGCCTTAAATAAACATTTGCCAGATTGGGAAGATGGTGGAATTAATTTACCGGATATTGATTTATATATTACCTCATCTGTTATTAAAAACATAACACTATGGTTAAATAATTCATACACACCTATATGGAAACAAGCCCATGAGCAGATTTACATAGAAATCAATTATAATCACATACAAGACAACTTAACAGTAATACCATCACCCCTTATATGGATGTTAAAAGATTATTTTTAGGGAAAAGGAATAATATTACAAAATTGCCATCAAACTATGTAAGCTCTACACTTTCAGTGTTCAAAACATATATAAACAAAATACCAAATATTAATTCTTGGATTTTTCTTATTTTCCCTATAGCTTTTACACTAAATATTCTAGATACATTCCAAATATCTAAAATAAATATACTTAAAGAAGAAACATTACTCTTTTGGCATCAACTTATAGAGAAAGGGAACATTCTAACAAAGGAACAGATAATTTATAATTATAATATAAATAAAGACAACTGGCTATTTTTACAAAATCTAAGGCATTTTCTTATAAATAAAATAGAACAAATGCAACCTTCAGTTAGACATGAAGCTCCAAAACTCATTGAATACCTTATTCTTATCACAAAACAGCCTTATCAGGGTACAGGTTATTTGTCTAATATCTATAAAATTGTTAAAAAAAACAAAAAAATATAATGAAAAATCATACTGGGATTATTATACTTTAATAAACAACCATCCTCCAGTTGAAGAAGAAAAAAGTAATATTCTAAAATCTTCCAAATTTTCTACATTATCAAAATACTGGCAATTATTCACTTGGAGATATCTACACAGAAGTTTCTATACACCACATAGGTTAGCCAACATGTATTCTATTGAAGATCAATGTTGGAGATGCCATACCAAGATAAAAGCAGATTGGCAGCATGTTTTTTATGAATGTATATGTCTCAATATGTACTGGAAATCAATTAACTATTTTTTTCAGACTGTTTATAATGATAATTTTCAATTAACAAAGTCTTAAATTTTATTCAACTCTCCTATTCCAAACTGTGTACCAAAAAAAGACACTAAAATCCTATGGTCACTATTGGCAATTTCACATAAAATCATAACTATACACTGGAAAAATGAGGCTTCGCCTACGTTCAAGGAATTTGAGACTTTAACAACAACAGTTGCTCACATGGAAATATTAACAGTGAAGAACAGAACTAAAAGATCTACTTCTTACTATTACTCTTGGATGAAAGTACTGGAAATACTCGAAAAGATCGAAGAAGATATATCATCTTATATTTCTAACTATATAATATAGAATTTCAATGTTATTTGCATAGACACCAATGTAAATAGTTATATAATGGTTTGAAGTTAGTAATGTTTTAGAATTGTAAATATGTTATTTATCTTTATTTCATGTAATGTTTAAGACATCTTATTTGAAATAATAAAAAAAAATATTTAGTGAAAGTTCCAGCTCTCCTGGAACTAATTGCCATGGTGGAAATTTCTTGCATTTCGAAAAAATTTTAATAGTCTTACCTTTCCTAAAACCTACTGTAGGTTCTTTCCCCACTAAATTGAATATACCATCAAAACAAGAAAAAATATCCCAGTTCTTCTTAAGGATATAAACTAAGTCACTATGTGGTGACAAAAGCATGAGAGTGCTCCTGCATGGAAGTCGGGTGATTATTTGTAACACCAGAAACAGCATTTAGTTCTTTTCTTAACAGAGGTTCATAAACTCCTCTCTCTCTTGTCACATATGTCTATAAAAATGTTCCAAACTAGGGAAGAAGGATACCTTCTAGACACAAACATATCAAAAAGCCTTTCATCTTCGACCAATAGGGATTCTCTTTCATAAATCATGCGGGCCAACCTCACGTATTGTCCCTTAACCAACCCTCTTTTCTGGTCGTAAGGGTGACAGCTATCAAAATGTAAAAGGCAATTAGAATAAGTCAGTTTATGATAAATATTGCTAACAAATCCCTTGTTGGTAACATCTTTGCTTATTTCTACATCCAGGTAACTAATACTATTACTACTACTAGAAAATGTAAACTTCAAAAAAAGAAGTAGCGTTGTTTCAATATTCCACAAAGTTATAGTTATCTTCCTGTGTAACTTTCCAGGCTATAAAAATATAATCCAAAAAATGGGTATATATAGCCCTAGGGGGTTGGGGAGTTAACCAGAAGAGAAATCTCTTCTTCCATTCTAGCATAATAATATTGGAGAAGATGGGGGTGCAGGCTGCTTCCATAGTGACTCCACATTTCTGGAGGAAATATTGCCTCTCAAAATAAATATAATTAATTTTCAGGATAACCTCCATAAAGGTAGTAAGAATGTTAACCTCATCATTAGAAAATTCAGTTGAAAAAAATAAATCCTGAAACCATTCAATCCCAATTTCATGGGAGTTGACATTAAATAAGTTGACAACATCCACTGTTAAAAAAATTAAATCCTCTGAAAATGGCAATTTGCTTATTTTATCTAAAAAATCCCAAGAATCCCTACACAAGTGTTGGTATGGATCCAAACATTTTTTCAACTTGAGATCAAAGTATTTGGTGGTTTTACATGTTTTTTTTTTTTTAAGAACGTATTTGCATTTGATATGTTAAGGCTAGGTCATGTAGTATGCTTAGAGTTACATTTAAATTGGATATTTTAATGTATTCATTGATTCTGATGAAGTCCAGGATATAACCGGATGAAAGGACTTAATCTACCTTCAATAAATATAATCTTTTACAATTTACTGTGTGGAGTGGTGAATGATTATATTGTGAGGACCAAAGCTGGTTTTTATTGTTTAATAATCCAGGAAGGTCTCAGAGTACAGACATGTCTTTTCTCAATGAAGAAGAGTAAGTTGAGGTGGTTAGGGCATGCTGTGTACATCCTGCTGAAGGTGTCTAAGGCATGGCCCACTGAATATAGGCCCCATGGCAGACCGGAAACATATTGGTGGGATTATTTCTCTCATTTTGCCTGGAAATATTTGAGGAAACTTTCCACATATTAGAGTGCTTTTATACTAGCCAGCTGGTAATCACTATTACCATCATCAGGACATTTGGCTTAGAAAATGGAAGGATGGAGTACTTCAAGAAGCATCACTATACCATATGATTTCATCTTCCTTCTGTGACGCAAGTTCAAGCTGTGGTATCGAAAGCCCTGTTATTCCTTCCTTCCATATAGCACATCTATTTCCTTACCTATGCTACCATCTTTCCCTACTGTTTTAACCTAAAGTGAAGAACTGCACAACCCTCCATAACTATAGAAATTAAAAGCATGACCTGTCAATTGATGTCCTCTGCTCCTTCTCAACTATTACTTCCAGTCCTTTCAATCTTTTCCCAATAATCAGTGCTTTAAAACTTCATTACCTGTCAAACAGTTTCTTTGCAACAATTATGGGCAGAAGAATGTTTCACTTTCTAGCAGTGAACATCTTTACCTCTCCTCACAACCCGATAGTCATAATTTCTTTTCTTGTACAGACTCCACCCCTCCTCCTACACAGTTGGCAGAATCACATCTTGCTCAAAACCTTTTCTGCACTCTTCTCTTCATACCACCTGTATTGTTTTTAGATTCCAAACCTCTGAGTAACACTATCACCCATACATACATATCCCCCACATCTTTTTCTCCACACCTACTTTAGTCATTTTTTTGAAATAATGCCCCTTCTTTTCAACTTTAAGGGTAGTACACCATCTCTGCAGTAGACACGAGTGCTCTGTGCTCGTCCTATCCCCTCACTGTAGTACACCATCTCTGCAGTAGACACGAGTGCTCTGTGCTTGTCCTATCCCCTCACTGTAGTACACCATCTCTGCAGTAGACACGAGTGCTCTGTGCTTGTCCTATCCCCTCACTGTAGTACACCATCTCTGCAGTAGACATGAGTGCTCTGTGCTTGTCCTATCCCCTCACTGTAGTACACCATCTCTGCAGTAGACACGAGTGCTCTGTGCTTGTCCTATCCCCCTCACTTCTCAGCACTTAATCCACAATTCCTTCTACAAATCATCCTAATCCAGTCTTCATTTCCCTCCTTCTATGACTGTGTCTACACCTCTGTCCCACTCCACTTTTCCTAATATTTATTTATTTTTATTTATTTATCCTTTTTACTGGGAAAGTCTGACTGGGTATTACCCATTTTTAGTGGAGGCCTGGGGAGAAAGGCTCTGTTTCCTTGCACTGTATCACACTAAGGTCCAGTCAAACACAGAGTAATTACATTTCTATTTACATTTGTACACAAGCAGTTCTTACATTTGTACATTCTTAAATTTTAGAGAGGTGGAAGTTACAAAAGAGATAGCCCATGTGCAACTTAATGGATTTTACAAGCAGCAATTATGTATAATCATTTTGTCATTTCTTAAAAGCACCAAATCCCACAGATTTATAAAGCACAAATCCAAACCAAAAACATCCAAAGGCAACCACTCAGTGAAAAAATGTCTGTTTAGCACTTTTGACTAAAGTCTTCATCAGAATAAAAAAAAATCCTCTCCATCCACACTTGAATACCCACTGAATTAACAATATCCAATGAAAACCTTCATAAAAACTTCAGGGAACATCTAAAAAATTCACACACCACACTGCAGAGAACATTATAAAAGCATTTATAAACAACATTTAATACACATGGTTTCATTTAAACCACACTTTTATTACCCTGCAGTCTTAATTGCCATAAGGTCTCCCTTTTTAACACAGATTTCTTGTAATCACCCCCACACAAATTTTTAGGCACTATTTCTAATACAGAAAACAGAAATGTTTTGTAATCACATGTTAAAGTATGCTTATAAAGTGCATTGTTAACATCTTTACTTCTTATAGCATATAAATGTTCTATAATTCTAGTTCTTAGTTTTCCTGTGGTCATGTCTACATAAAATGAAGGCCATCCTGAGCATATGGCAATGTAATTAAGCCCTAAAGCGTCACAGTTATAATGCCCTTTCACTTCCAATACACATTCAGGACTATGCAAAAATATATTAGAACCCACAAAAATGTAGGTACACATCACAAAATCCACATGGAAACATTGCATTAATTTTGTTAGTTTCCACACTGCATATTTGAGTGTTTTCTGTCTCCAAATATTGTTTAATAGATTTGACCTTTTTCACTATAAACTCTGGCTCTTCCCCCATTATATTTGCAAAGTCTTTATTTCCTTGGAAAACCTTCCAGTTCTGACAGATATTTCTTTTTATTTTCACATCATATCTATTTTCACCCTGCGACTCCTGCTTATTTCTATGTTGAACAGGCATACCTGCCATTAAAATAGGGGAAACTTGTTTTCTCTTTCACTAAATATTTCATTGGCTGCAGATGTTAACTGGGGATCATATCCTGTCTCAATAAACATACGTATATCTTGAACAGCAGACAAAACGATGACTGTCCCTGGTAGTCAGCACTGAGGCCGTGACCATCTGTGCTCTATTAATGCTCTTTTTCGTATATTCTTGATGAGCGCTCTCATAATGTAGATAATTGTTAGGAAAACATTCCTTTCTATATATGCAACTGTGAAATTGTGAATTTTCACAGTCCTATGTGAGTCTAATGTCCAAAAACCTGACACTTAAATCTACATCCTCTTTGTAGAAGGATAAAAATTAATAGAGTTAATTTCTGAAAGTATATTTTTGATGTGCTCATTCCCACCATTTAATAAAAAAAACAAGTCATCCATAATTCTTTTATATAGGACTACTTTTCCAAACCAAGAAAAAGTTTTAGTACTTGGGTTTCCTACCAACCCATGATTATGATCACAGGTGGCCCCCATTGGCACACCTTTTGTCTGCTGATAAGAAAGAAGAAACATTTATTTTGTAACATTAGTTCCATCAGTTTGCAGATGGTATTTATGGTGTGGCTATTATAGGAGCTAAACTTGGCCAAAAAATAACCTTGTGTGTGCCATCCCGTCTTCCTGTGGAATAGAAGTATATAAGGATTTAACATCTAATGTGAACATGATGAAGGTGTTATTAACCGAAAAATTATGTATACGACTTTAAAAAAATGCCAAGAGTCTTTTAAATAACTATCTAGCTTTTGCACCAATGGGTTGAGAAAATAATGTAGGAATAGAAATGGATTCTGTAGAACTATCCTTAGCAGCTACTATCATCCTAAATGGGATGGTACAGACCTTACTGTGTAACTTAGTTATTCTGAACAGTACAGACAGTTTTGTCTCCTTGTTAAAAAAGGAGACCTTATGGCAATTTAGACTATAGGCTGATAAAAAGCCTGGTTTAAATGAAATCATATATATAAAATGTTTTATATAAATGCTTTTATAAATGTTATCTGTGTAGGGTAAAGTGTGAATTTTGAGATGTTCTCTGAATATTTTATGAAGGTTTTCATTGGATATTGTTAAATGAAATGGGTATTTAAGTTTGGATGGAAAGGTTTTTTTTTTATTGTGAAGACAACTTTGGTCGAAATAGATATTTTTCATTGCGTGGTTGCTTTTGGTTTTGTTTTCTCATTTCAGCTAGAGATTGAGTGTATTCTGTTTAAGGTGAGTATTTAGAGAGTACTGTATGGTGAACCCAAAGTCTCAACTTTGTGATGAGCATGTGCAGGACCAAGATTGATTAAGATGTTGTTTAAGTGGTTTAAAACTATTGAGTTTGTTGGAGAGTTTTATTTGTGTGGGGAAACTATTTCAGAGTTTAGCAATGTACAGGGAGTAGACCAAGTCTCCTGCAACATTATCTGACTTATTTGTAAGTAATAAGAATCTGTTACTAGAGTGGAGGTCCCTTGCTGGACAGTAGAGCAGTAAAGTTATGTAGTGCAGGGCATTTTTCTGGATGATGAATGAGTTTGTGTGTTGTAGTTAGTTGTAAATATGATAGGTAGTTGTACAGTTCAAGCCAGTTTAACTGCTTTAAGCTATGACAATGATGGGTCCTGTGAGGGAGAGTAATGGCAAATTTAGGTACTTTATTGTACCAGAAGGCAAGTTTCTTTCTTTGAGTACTGTTTAAGTTTGTTAGGATAGGGGCAGCATATAAGAGTCAGCAATAAGGTGGTAGCTAGAATTTTTCTTGCAGTATCTGTAAAAATTCCATTGATCCTAGAAAGGGAGCCTAGTTCCTGGTGTGTATATTTAATGGTGTGCATTATATGCTGGTCATATTTAACACTATCATTATTATAATACCTAGAAGTTTATTGTGAGTTATAGTTTCAATGACAGTATTATTTGCTGACTTTATAGTAAAAAATTTGCTTTTGATGTTGGCAAATTTTTGAGGTAAAAAGCATTAACTTAGTTTTCTTGGGGTTGAGTAGGTGGTTTGATTATTTGAGCCAGGGTTCTACAGAGGAGAAAGACATTTAGGTAATGTTGTGGAGCTTATTTATTGTTGAGGTTGCAGATATTAATGTTGAGTTGCCTGCTCACTGAACTAAACTAACATGGTGAGTGGAGGTATGGAGGTCATTAATAAATATATTAAATAGGAGAAGATCCAGGATAGAGCCCTGAGGGACACCTGTAGTAACTGCTTGAAAAGATGAGTAGGTTTGTTGCCATTTAATGGCTTATTAAATTCCAGATAGGTAACTAAGGGACTGTAACAAGGAGTATTGTGAAAGTCCTATTGAGGAGAGGAAAATGAGAAATTGCTGGTGTGAGACAGTATCAAATGCCATTGACAAGTCTAAGAACTTGGTAGACACAAGCTGACCACTGTTTCTATGTTGGTTTATTATATTGGTAAAATGTAGTAGAGCAGTAGTGGTGCTGTGCTGGGGCCTAAAGCCATGTTGTGTTTCTGAGGGCATATTATTCGAGGTTAGGTACTGCATCAGCTGGATGCTCTAATATTTTGGAGGGGGAGAGAATCGCTATCAGTCTGTAGTTATACTTTAATGTCACCCTGTATTCCCTTTTCTTCTCTCCTAACAGTGCTATAATTCTGACCACTACATTCGTCTTTATCCACCACAATATACTTTTACCTTTTTCCTTTGTTTTCCTTAGTTTGGCATTGCCACAACCAGACTTTAGCCAGTTCCCATCTGGGATACCCCAATACCTTCTAAAACTCTGGAAACACTTCAAAATTCTCCATTTCCTTCTTTCATCATAGTGTCTCTTCAATAACTTTTCTCCATTTGTCCCAATTCTTATTTTATGCCCCTGTCCCCACTGAGCTTGTTTGCCCCTCCCCCATTTCAAGCCTCTCATTGAACAGATTTCTGAGTGCCATCGACTATGCACATTCACTATTTGACTTCTGCCTGCCCTTTTTTTTCCATAGCTTATTGATTCTGATTCCTCCTATGCACATTACCAAAATATATTGCTATCATATATGTCTTTAGCTTAGGCATTTACTGTCCTGTCTGTCCTATACCACTGAAGCCTCCTGTTCACTATCCTCCTGTGCTTGTAATGCAAACCTCTCACATATCTCTAAAGGAGAAATGCCCATATGTCCAGCCATCCATAACCCATTTGTTTCCATTTCAACACAAGGAGGGGTCATCATCTAGAGAGTGTATTAACTCTGCCCAGTGGCTAGTCCAACCATGGTTATTCTTCCATATCACATGCACACCTACAGCCAATTTAGATTGCCCAATTCACCTACTGCATATCTTTGGAATGTGTGAGGAAACTGGTACGCCCAGAGAAAAGCAACATAAATACAGGGGGGACATGCACACACTGAACAAAAGGTGCCCCAGCCAAGAATCAAAATGGCGAACCTCCTGCTATGTGTCAACAATGCAACCCATTGCATAGCTATTAAAACGGTCCTGCAAAAGCATCTCATTCTAACCACCCAAATCCTCCACAATTAGAACCCCATTTTCCACTGAACCTAACACCTTGCTTACGGCCTCTTAAGTTTCTCCAGTCACAATGCTCTATATTCTGAAATGAATTCCCAGGTAAATGCCACAGGCTTAAGGCCATGATACTTTAGGCTAGGCAGAATTTTTCTTACTAGATTTCTTTCCCACAATGCCAGTAGCAAGCTTTGTATTGTTTACTAAGCTTGAAATGGATGCTACTGATATGCTGTGCTTGAAATGTCTGAATAAGTCCAAAGACTGAATGCCTCAGCATAGACAGAAGTATGTTGAGAAGTATGTTGCAGGACCCCAGTGGGGAGTATCAGAGCTCTTGCCATATCTCAAAGGTCTATAAACATAGTAAGTGTCTTGATGTGAAAGCTCCCATTTATGAAATGATGACCTGATATGGACATCTTTTAAAATGAAAGTCAATTTCATGGTTGCTTCAGACATCTGACACTTTGTTCTTAGCCAAGTTCAACCTCAGTAATCCATAGAATGTGGACCCAGAGGCAGAGTCCTTGTCACCATCAACTCATTATCAGACATTCCATTTCATTCAGGATTTTCATGTCCAAAATAACAGAACACTAAACAAGCAAAGCTGCATGGACTTGCCTATGACCCCTTTCAGATCTCCATTATTTATTAACTTGGTATCATTAAGATACTATGCTAACACGTGTTTCTCAGAGAGGTGGATGCTCATTAACCATGTAATGCGCCGACTTGGTTCTTTATTTAAGCCTGCATTCAGACTGCATTTGTTTATACTCTAATTTGCTTAAACTGGGTGATAGGTTTACTACTTTTTGTGACATCCGTTCTGATATGTTAATCTGCTTTCCATCAAGTAATTTTAATTGGTGTTAACTCAAACCAGTCTAGCCCACTCATCTTGGAGGTGAAGTTCCTTTGCTGGGAGTGACATGCAATACTGTTAATATGTGGGATACATTGTGTGTTAGGCACTGGTCACTCCCATATCAACCCTGGAGAGTGGAGACCAGGCATCTCGAAAACTAAGTATCACACAGAAAGTGGCTTATCGTTCCTCCACCCCCCCCCACTTCCAGTTAGGAAAGCTTTCAGTTTATTACTGCATCCTAGGCCCACACTGCTGATCCTACCAGTGACAGTGGCCTGGATCCATTCTCAAATCTGAATTGTCAGTGGCCTAGAAGGACAACCTTTCTCTTCACCACTAGGCCAGGTCATAGCAAATGTGTCTTTTAGGGAGGAAGGGTGGCGTAGAACAAGGGTGGTAATACTGCACTGCGGTATACATGATGCAGGATTTGTTTAGGGTTATGGATGAATGATGGAGGTTTCTATCAACATTTAGCAGGATTAGATACAGAATGAAGTACAGCTGGCTAGAATCTAATTACTGTCGAACATCAGAAAGGCTATGAGTAGGAGATCCTGAAAATATCCTTTATTTTTACTAACTTTCACTTGATGATGAGATACTTGACAGATTTGTATTTGGTATAGTTTAACTACAGTTTGACAAACTGGGAGCCATTATTGAATCCCCAAATGATGTGGATATTCTACAAAAGGGCCTTACCGAAACAGATGCCTGGTGCCAGAGCCATGGGCTCAAGCTTAATGCCAAGAAATGTATAGTTATCCCCTTTGGAAAAAAATATGTACCCATGAATTACCACATAGGTGACAGGACACTAAACATTGAATGTGTGATGAGAGACTTAGGGACACAGGTGGACATTGGTCTCACTTTCGATAACCACATCACCACAACAGTCAGGAAATCCTTTTATGTGGCACACCTCATCACTAAGGGCTTTTCATCCAGAAAAAAAGGAGGTCATGGTCCCTCTGTACTCATCCCTCATTAGACCCATTATAGAGTATAATGCCCCACTTGGTATTTACCTCACAGGACATCTGCAACAGCTAGAAAGGCCACAGAAATACCTCACTAAAAGAAACACAGGCCTAAAGTAGATGCCATATGTTGACCATCTAAAAAAACTCCAGCTATACTCTGTGGCATATCATCTACAAATTTGCATAGCCTCACTTTACATCCCCCCTGGAGATAATACCTCTGTACTTGAGGATATCCTATCCTGGCTTTCTACCAATATCAGTAATGAAACCATTCTCATGGGAGACACAAATATCAATTGGTCTTCCATTAATTCTCCTACACACCCCCTAAACATCAACCTATATAAGTACTCTCAGTTAATCAACCTCACTACCAGGCCCTCTAAAGACTTCTCCAGTGGCAGTACCCTAGACTGGATATTAGTCTCTCACCCCCACTACTACACTGATAGTGGAACTCTTCCTGACTCCCACAGTGACCACCTTTCCATTTTCACTAGACGACTTCCATCTCCATTACATGTAGCTCATAATTACATCAGCACTCAGAACCTTAAAAACTTCAACCCAATAACCTTCTCAGACTCCCTAAAATCAATAAACTAGAACCCCCTAAAAACACTACCCTTGGACAATGCTGTTGCACACTTCAATACAACTTTCCTTAAACTACTGGATAGTCTTGCCCCCATAAAAACCAAAAGAATACGAAACAACTCCGCCCCCTGGCTAACAAAAAGCACACTAACTGTCATGCGACTTAGAGACAAAACCTGGGCACAGTACCAAAGATGCAAAACTCCAACCACCCTTAATGAATTCAAAACACTCCGCAATTCCGTAAAAAACTTATCAGAGCAGATCGACAGAATTACTTCTCCTTACTCCAAAACAACCACAAAACCAATCCTCAAAAATTCTGGAAAGGCATCACTACCCTCCTAAAACCTGGCACAGCAGAAAACCCAACCCCAGACCCAAATGCACTAGATATAGATCTGGCTACCCAATTCAACTCTTTTTTCATAGACTCTATTACCAAACTAACCTCATCCTTCTCTAATAACACCTCCCCCCTGCTTCTGCATCCCCCCTCTTGTCATCCCCTTCATCTCCAATCACTCAACTCCCACCATTCTCCCTAAAACCCATTCCTACTTCTACCATAAGAAAACTCCTGCAAAAACTAAAACCATGCACCAATGCCCCCGATAACATTCCCTCATCCTTCCTCAGCATAGCTGCCGAAGCCATTGCCTTCCCCATCAGCATCCTAATCAATCGTTCTATCCAAGAAGGGCTTGTACCCAAACTCTGAAAAAGGGCATTCATCATTCCCCTGCACAAAGGAGGCAATAATAACAATATTACTAACTTTCGTCCCATTGCCATCCTCTCTGCTATATCAAAACTTCTAGAGAAATGTATTCATCTTTAACTCCTTCCCTATCTCTTAGATAATAACTTACTAACTCCCACACAACACAGATTCAGACCCGGCCACAGCACCATGACTGCCCTCCTTTCCTTCCTGGAAACTGTAAATAAAGCCAGAGATTCTGGCTCTACTGTATCTACGCTCTTTCTTGACCTCTCTAAGGCCTTTGATACTATCTCTCATAACCTTCTCCTAACTAAACTATCTAACCTAAACCTATCCCATTCCTCTCTCAATTAGTTCACCAGCTATCTCTCCAACAGGCAACAAGCTGTCAAGTGGAAAAAAGCCATCTCCTCTTTCCTTAACACACCCACTGGTGTCCCCCAAGGTTCCATTTTGGGTCCTCTCCTTTTCAATATATTTATAAATGATTTCTTCCACTCAATACCTCATGCTAAACTTATTCAATATGCAGATGATTCCACAATTATCTGTTCAGCCACATCCATCCCTGCTCTCTTAAAACTGACTCAAGACGCCTTCTCTACCACAGAACAGTGGATGATGGACAATCATCTAGCACTCAATGCATCAAAAACCAAACTTATGGTATTTACCCCCTCAAAAACCAACACCATTGATAGAAAACTATTTTCCATCGCTAGCCAGAATAACACACCTCTTGAACTGGTATCTGAAACCAAACTACTAGGAGTCCAGATTGACGACCAGCTTAAATTCAATAACCACCTACAACTAAACATAAAAAAACACCAAAACTTGGCATGCTCTATCGACACAATCGATTCCTCACTACATCTACTAAGCTCACTCTTGCTACTACATTTCTCATCCCTTCCCTCCTTTATGGTGCCCCTCTGCTAACAAACCTACAATCCTCTCTCAAAACAAAACTGTCCTCTTGTTATAATAAAATTGCCAAATTTGCAACTAGCCACAAATCATCTACCCATCACTGTGTATCTCTCCACAAACTTAACTGGCTAGAGCTTCCCAACCATCTCTCCTATACTTAGCTTACTTTTGCTCATAAACTAATTTTTCAGCCCTCCCTCTGTCCCTCTCTCTGCTCTACCTTTAAAATACACCTGCCTCAAAGACTCCTAAGATCTAATAACCAAGACCTAATAGAACTGTACAAACCCCGTCACTCTCCAGGACAAAACCTCCTGTCCTTTGCCCTGGCATGCCTGTGGAACTCCCTTCCTCCCTCCATCCGTATCACCACCAACCTCCCTGCTTTTAAAAAATCACTGCACTCACATCTAACATCCTCATGGGAATGCTCCTGCTCCCACCCCTCCTAGCCTAGTCTTCACTTCCTATGAGCAGCTTTACCATATATTACCAGACACTGAATAATAAGCCAACTGTAATGACATCTTATAATTCTTTTATTCTACTATTTCACTCAAGAAACTATATATTTACTGCAGCAATGCTTTGTTTTTCTACAAAATGTAACCTTAACATTTTTATTATACCTGCTTAAATCTTAGTGTTTCTACAAAATGAAAAAAAAAAAAAAAATTCCTTTGTAAATGCTTAATCTTTGTTCCGTCTTGAACCCACAAATTACCACAATTGTAAACTGCTGTAATCTTTTTTGTTTACCAGTGTTTTAAAGTTTTGTCTTTAACTTACAAATGATTGAAATTGTAAACTGCTGTAATCTCTTTGTAACCTTTGTTTTGGAGCTTTTCTCCCCAGGACTCCATTGAAAACGGGTTCTTATTGGCCCAATGGACTATCCTGGTAAACCAACTGCAAATAAATAAATAAATAAATAAATAAATAAATAAATAAATAAATCTACTCAGAGGCGATCTCTGCTTAACATACAAGGCCATGTTAAACCCTGAGCTGTTGGACATGCTCCACTTAAAGAAATCCCAATCCCTCAGAGCCACACGCTCCAGGGATCTAAACCTTGTCATCACAATGAACAAAACATGTTGAAGGGATAGGTTCCTGACCCAGAGACTCCCCAGACTCTGGAATACACTGCCCATACATGTCAAGCAGAGCGCCTCATTGGCCCTCTTCAAAAGGAACCTTGATGATTGGATGTGAGATAGGAAATTCACCCCAGGGATCATGTCAGTCACCCTGCTAGACAGGGGTCCAGAGAAGTGAATATTGTGGGAAGAAATATCCAGGGAATTGTTATGGCTAGGCTTGCATAGGCCCTAGGGATGATAGCCTAGTACCAATCTATGAACCTATGAACTCAGGAAAAAAAATGTCAGCCACAACATGGAGACATGGATCAATTATTGTTGAAATAATAAATATATTTGAGGCGCAATCAAGCCAAATGTAATGTCAATGAAAACAATCATAGAGACATACATAGTTGCATAGGTAATCTGTGGCAATACGTCTACATCCATTTATTACATGGTTGTGCTTGTCTCTCTGCATCTATTTTGTCTGTTCCATTGCAATCAAGTGTCATATCTATCAATGTAGCATGCATACAGTTATTCTGTTGAACCATGCAACATTTTAAGAATTACATAATTAACTCTCTTCTTTGTATTTGTATTCCTTTTTTCTCATTGGTATTTTATGTAGCAAGATCATAACAAAAACTGCCACCAAATTCAATCTACATACATGAACTAAATAAATAATATAAATAATATGAAAAAATACATTTAAGAGTTATGCAAGGCATTTACAGTGTATGGTGCAATTATGGTTACCTGTATCAAAACATTTGCACATTGAGAAATCACTGAAAGAGTTGAGGAGCAAATAATTAACCACCAACAGAAGAGGACCATTTATAATGGTAGTGAGTAAAATGATTTGGTCACTCAGAAGTTTCTGAGAAAAAAATGTCAGTTGTTTTAAAGAGTATAGGTGGTTGAATTTTGAGAAGAGGGGCAGTGCCTGCTCTCATTATGAATGTAAGTACTTTAGTTGTAATAGACTGCTAACTGCTCAGTTTCAGTACTTCCTACAGTTAATAACATGGTATTACCATCAACTCATTCTTAGTCCTTCAGTGATGATACAGCTACTTCCATTGTACACTCATTTTGTTATCTTAACCTTGCTATGTATTTCAGCTTGCGCACTGATAGCTTTTGGAAATGGATATGCCTAATGAGATTTTTGTTTATGGGGTGAGGTTGGAGACAACAAATCCTTGTAGTTCTGACCCAAGCCACAAGCACAGAAGAAACAAATAAAAATGGAGAATTCTGGTTTTGAGCTGTACTGCCAGAGGTAGGCATAGCAATGTCCTCCACTATGGTGCAATGGTCACAAACCTTAGGGTTAGGGCATGGGTTAGGGTAAGGGGATAGCTTTACTAACTATCCCCTTATCCTAACCCATGCCCTAAGGTCCGTGAGTATCGCACCATAGTGGAGGACATAGCTTGTTTTTTGATGTCCTCCACTGTGCTGCGGTACTTTCAGTGAAGTACACTTTCGCAGAAGTTCACTTTCGTTAAAGTGCACTTTCGCGGAAGTTCACTTTCATTAACGTGAACTTTCGCGTAAGTGAGGCGCCCTATTACTAGTTTGAAGTTGTGAACTTTCGTTCTTGTAATAGGAATCCATACACACACAAATTATTTACTAATAATATTTCTTGATGTATTTGTTTCCATTTTGAATCATAAGATGAATTTATCCACAACACTATAACTTTTACAATTGCTGAAGGAGCATACATTTGAATATCAGGGAATCCTATTCCACCATTATCCCAACCTTTTTTGTGCCAATCAGAGAAAAATCTTGGTTTATTAGGATGCCAAAAAATGAAGTAAAATATTATTTATCATCTTAATAATTTTTTGGTGGAGATTTTACTAAAAACTTTAACAGCAACAATATTTAGGGAGAATTACCGAGTTAATAACCATTAATTGGCCTTCCATGGTAAAGAAGAATTTGTATTTGTGACTAAACTTAAAATGTTATCAACAACGTGTTGAAAGTTTGCTTGTATCATTTCTTTACTATTAGACATAATGGTTATACCAAGGTATTTTATTTGATTGCTATTCCAATTGAAGTTAGAATATTTTTTGCACGAACTTAATTTTTATTAAATAATAATGTACTTGTTTTATGATTATGATTAAATCTTTAAGTTTGAGATTTCTTCAAACTGACTCATATAACTAATTATATGTTCTAATGGATTATCTATATTTTCTACTGTTAGTAAAATTTCAACAGCAAAGAGATGACTCTTTAGTTCAAAATATTTTATGTTGATACTATTAATGTTCTTATTGGACCTAATACTTTTAGCAAAAGGATCTATAACTGATGCAAAAAGTAAAGGTGATAACAAACAGCCTTGTTTTGCGCCTTTTTGTAATTTAAAGGGATCAGAAAGAAAAGAACCTATTTTAGCATAACCACAACAGTTATTGTATAGCTTAGAAACTAATACAATTAGATCAGGTGACAAATTATACAATCATGTTTGAAACAGATACCACCAATTAACGGATTAAATGCCTTATCTACATTGAGACTAATGATAGAAAGTTTTTATTTTTATTTGAATAGTCTATTAATTTATGTATTCTTATTATTATCCCATACTTGTCTATTTAAAATAAACCCAGTTTGATCATAGTTAATTAGTTTCGTTATAAGTAATGGTATGACAATGTACATGTGGCTACAACTACAGAGCATCTTCCCCCACCTGATCTCACTAATTTTTTTCTCCCCTCTGCTTAACAGTTATGCAACTATTTTTTGCTGTCTTCACTCTACAGTATTCAAAGCAGATGATATATTGTACTTTGTATATTTTGTATATAATGTATACTGCCTTTGTTATTGTAGCTTGAAATTTATGATGATTGTATGTCTGATTTTTTTTTTAAGTTCTCTCTCTATGTATGTAGAAAATGTGATTGTATTTAAATTTCTTTTATATGTGGAGCTTTTCTCCCTGGGCCTCCACTGAAAATGGGCACCTTTTGGCCCAGTGGACCATCCTGGTAAAGAAATGCAAATAAATAAATAAAATAATAAATAAAGTAAATTAATTATGTTAGCTAAAATGGACACCAACATCTTATAGTCCAAATTTAAAAGTGAAATGTGTCTGTATGATGTGCACTTTGTAGGATTCTTATCTTGTTTTAAAATAGGTTTTTATATGGAAATATTTCCATGATGGGGGACTTCAGCAGTTGTTTTTATTTCTCTGTAGACCTTACAATTTAACTACATCATCTGGTAGTATTTTACATAGTTCTGGTATAAGGCCATCTAAGCCTGGTATCTTATTTTTTAACCTTATTTGATATTTTATTTATGCTAAAAATTTGATACAACATTCACTTTAATTGCTTATAATATTATTTATATTTTCCCTTAGAAAATCTTAAACTATATAATAATTACCTAGGTTATTTGTATTATTTCTATTGTCATAAAACATTTTCAAAGCCCTGAAGAAAACCATTAATAACAGTTCTTTCATTATTTATGTGTGTTATAACTTCTTTGATATGATTTAGTTTATTCATTTTCTTTTATCTAAGAACAAGTTTATGGGAGCTTAAAGGATAAAAAAAAATAAAACTGAAGTCCTTCCCATGGAAACAGTGGTACTCCAACCCAAATAAAATAAAACTGTAGAAATCAAATGCTCCAAGAACCACTAGGAACAATCCAAATTTAGCATATTCAAATTTAATAGACGCTTCATCAGAAAAAGAGAAACACAGTGGTGGATATGGTTGGTAGCAGACAACCCCCCTGGGTTAAACAAGTCCATAAACAAGTGTATTTTGAAAGATAAAAAGTTGACTATTCAATGAAGGGTTAAATTTTAGCTATTTAATTGGTGACTTTTATTGTTTTATTTATTGATTAACATTTTTAAACAACTGGTTCATGGATTTTAACATGTACAAAAGTAGTTATTAGCTTGTAGTGGATATTTTCTGATGAAGTCCTTTCTGATGAAAGCATCTATTAATTTTGAATGCACTACATTTGGATTGTTTCTGGTGGTTCTTGGAGTGTTTGGTTTCTAAAGTGTTTTATTTTATTAAGCTTAAAGGGTTTACTGAATATGCCTGTTTTTTTTTTCAGGTTTACTGAAACTTTAGATTTAGAATTTCAACATATTTTGTATTTAAGTTTTTATGTTCAGAATGACTGACCATATCATGTGGTTTTAGATTGAACTTTAGTGTGTCTGTTTTGATCTGCAATACACTCAATTCTTTACCCCATTTTCTTGTTTTACTAATATACCAGTTTGTAACTCTTCCATTTAAGTAAGCCTTTAGTGAATACCACAGGACAATGGCTGTACTCTTTCCAGTTTACTCATGCTTGTTTTCTTACAAGGGTTCCATATTGTTGTTCCATACTCAGGTTTGGATCTAATGTAACTAACAAACAAATGCCTTCATCATTTCTGATTTCCTAGACTTTATAAATCTTTTTATAGAACCTATAGTTCTAGAGCTATCATTAACCCATTTGTTGATATGATTAGAAAAACTCATAGCTGCATCTACCCATATACCGAGGTCCTTAAATGTGACTACAGTTTCAATCATTGTGTGCTGTATTAAATATTCACATTTCAATTTATGTCTCCCAAATCTCAAATACTTTTTGATGTATTTATCAGTGTATTATTCTTATGTGCCCAAATGGTCAATTTAGTCAAGTTCTTTTGCAGACATGCCTTATCTGTAACACATGTAATCAGTTTACTCAGTTTCAAGTCATCTGCATATAGACTGCAGAACACCTCTGATGAAAAAGTTAGGTCTAAAAGATACAACCTAAACAAGTAAGGGACTAGGACAGAGCACTGTGGGACACCTGGATTGTAACCAAGAATTTCACCTGTCCAGTTGCTGTACAATACTTGCTATGTCCTATTTGTAAGCCATGCAGCTATCCATCTTATCAAAAGTACATTAATACCTAGTTGTTCAAATTTATTGCTCAATGTTTTGTGTATGACCTTGTCAAATGCTGAAGTTAAATCTGTATAAATTGCATTACAGCACAATTTTTCATTCATTAATGTTGTTATATTGTTATAGAAAATGTTGCAGATGGTAATAGATCTATTTTTAACACATCCATGCTGATATATGGTTGCAAGTCCCAACCTATTCAATTCTGACAATAAATTATCCAGTATTACCTTCTCCATTATTTTCCACAACATGAAAGTAGACTTAAGAGTCTATATGACTCTGGGTTTGTTCTACTCCTCTTTCCTTTAAAGACAGGTTTAATAAATACATGTCTCCAATTTTGAGGAATCTCCCCATATTTATATGATCTACTGAATAATAGATGAAATGGTACTGTAAGTTCTTGCTGAAGTGTTTTCAGGTCATTATTACTAATTCTGTCTCCTCCCTGTGCGTTGTTTGGATCCAGTATGCACAGTTCTTTTTCAATATAATCTAATTTGATTCCAGTATCTGAGGTTACCTGGATGTCACTAGGATAACTGTGTGGAGCCAAACTGTTTTGCATAAGATTGTGTAAATATATCGATAATCTGTTATGTCTGAGAATACATTTTAGAATCTACAGTTTATCAATTTGTATGCTTTTACTCCTTCCATATCTTGTGTATCTATAAAAAGGTTTCCTATTATGCTCAATATCTTTATATAAATGTTCTTCAAATTTTTCCTGATCTTGTCTTACACTATGTTTAGTTTGTCCAGCTTGTTTATTTCAGTTTTCAAAGTTGTAGTTTGACCTCTCTTCTATTTCTTACATTTTTTTCTCTCATCCCTTAATCAGGTGTCTTGTTCTTATGGAAATATATCCCCTTAACGTTGTATGCCTAGATCCCGATGTTAAACTTTTTTTTATTTTTTGCACTCAAAACAATTTCTCTTTCAAAAAACTTTCCACATTCCATCTGCAGTTTTTCCATTGAACACATCACTCCAGTTAGTTTTATATACGGACTGTTTTGCTTCCATATAATCTGTAATTAACCTTCTGCATATTGGTTTAGATTTCAGTTTGGTAGAATTATCTAGCAACAAACTGACCTTTATAACACCATGATCACTGCATATCAACGATGGTGAAACTTCACTTGAAGTAACAGTAATGGAACACAAACAATGTCTAGTATGTTCCGTTCCCTGGTAGGTATTTATACAATCTGAAGCAATTGTTGTTCCTAAATATATGTTGTGAATGATTTCCTTACTAATGTTGTTGAATCAATTTTATTCCAGTCTATTTCTGGCAAATTTAAGCCTCTAGGCAATATTCTTTCCTCCCGTATTTCATTCAAGAAATATATGAATTCCTTTAGGTTGTCTGCGCTTGACTTTGGTGGTCTATACACTCCAAAAATTGTTATATGTTCCAGAGTCTACAGTATTGGTGTTATCACTGGATGTATAATAATCACAGGTCTCATGACTATCTTTAATCCCCATTGTAACATCTCCACCTGATTTTTGTTAGGATGTCTGTTACAGTAAAAAAATGTATACCTTAGCAGAACTGGTTTCCAGTCATTGTTCTTTAACCATGTATCACAAACAGTAACATCAATCTTGTGGGAACATAGCAAATTTTCCAATAAAAAAAATTATTATTAATGATCCTAGCATTAAGAACCGTCAGAGATGCATCAAATGTTATCTGTGAACTGCTAAATTTTTGACCTGGCAAAAATCCTGCCTAGTGTTTTCCAAATATTGCAAAATACCTGCTGCAAAAATTCTCTTCCTTGATCTTGACAAATGTACACCATCCTGATTGAATACATGTATGCCCAAAAGTAGGCTTGGATGCTCTACATGTTTATATATTTTTTTTAAAACAGGACATTTTTTCCATGTAGGTATTTACCCAGAGAATCTTTTCAATTCTGGTGACGTGATTGTCCTGTCTATACATCCTAATACCAGCATAAGCTATACTAAGAAGAGAACATTTGCTGAGGCTCTCAATAATAATCTGTCTAAGCAACAGAGACCTCCAAAGCAGAAAAGCAAGTAACCTCCATCCCCCAACACCACCCAGATGACACATAGCCCACAGACTCAGTGTGCCACTCAACCACAGCCAATAAGGCAAAACAACGTACCCAACACACTAGTCATAGGTGACTCTATAGTCAGGCACACTGATGTCCCACTCACCAGGCTAAACAAGGAGAAGGTTACTGTCAGCTGCCTGTCGGGTGACAGGATCCACCACATAACCCATGCACTTAGGTCACTCCACAACAAGTACAAATATGACTCTGTCATTGTCCATGTTGGTGTGAATGACCTGAGACGTACCTTCCTGGACTACATGAAAAGAGACATGGATCTTGTTGCCCCGGCAAGTATGACCCTAGCACTGAGTAGCATTCTGCCATCGCCCATAATGATACCGCAGTACAAGGACAAAATGATTGACTTCAACAATTGGCTAAGCTTCTGGTGTCATTCTAAGGGGATCCAGTATCTGTCTGCTTGGGATGACATGGTTGACAGACCACGATGCTTTGCCAGAGATGGCCTGTACCTGTTGCCCCTGGGATTCCAGATACTGGCTAAAGCTCTTGCTGCCCCTATAGTGCCTTTTTTAGACAAGGTTGAAATAAATTCACCACCATAACAGGAACAGGCAAGCAAAAACTGAGGGTAATGCTACTCAATGCTAGAAGTCTAAATCTCAAAATGCACTCACTCGAGGCACTCCTTAAAATGGAGAGCATTGATATCTGTGCAGTGACTGAGACCTGGTTCAAGGCTCCAGAGAGCACCCCTGCACTACCAGGCTATAACTCATACCACACTTTTCTGCCATGCAACCTGGACCAAAACACCAAAGGCGGAGGTGTGTCCATATTCATTAAGGATATCCACACCTCCAGGCTAGTTGCTCAGCATAATGCACCCGAGGTTATCCAAGTGCAACTAACTCTGGGCAAAACTGCAATCAAAATTGTAGCTTGCTACAGATCCCCCACCATGCCCCAGGATTCCCACTCCTCTTTTCTTGATGTACTGGAAAATTATTAGGGTTCAACCAAACACCCTAATAATGGGTGACTTCAACTACCCCACCATTAACTGGGAAAACTACTCATGAACCAACTCCTTACCTCAACGCTTTCTGGAATTCATAAACTTCAATGTCCTGGATTAACTTATCCATACCCCCACCAGGGGCAACAATATCCTAGACCTAGTCATTACCAACATGAGTGACTGGTGTTCCACACCTGAAGTCAACTCCTCGTTGGTCCGATCCGACCATAAGCTAATCACCCTTGATATCCACATCCCACCCCCACCCCCCATTAAGGAAACCACAGTAAAAAAATTCTCCAAAGCCAGCTTCATGCCTATTAAGACAGAAGTGGTGAACTTCATGACACCCATGCAGATGGACAATACAGTTACAACTGCTGAATCCTACACAAATGCACTCTATAAGCACTTACACAAGTGCATGGATCATGCTATCCCAAACAGAACCAAGATGCTATCCTCCAAAAAAAGGAAGCCAATCTGGTGGTCCCCTGCCATAAACAAACTGTACAACAGAAGTAAGAAACTGTTGCAAAAGAGAGTAAAATCCCATCAGTGGAGGAGCTCCCTGGTCAGCCTCAGTAAGAAGCTGAGATCCCTTATAAGATCCTCCAAAGCTACCTACAAAAACAAAATTGCCACTAATTCCAAGGACAACTACAAGACATTCTATAGCTATGTCAAGAATCTCGATGGCAACACCCAGATCTGCTCTGAGTTACAGCACAAAGGCATGAAAATTACAGAACCAACTGATATTGCCAACATCCTGGCAGATAGGTTAAGTGCTAACTTTACCCCCCTCTCACCCCCTAAATGGCCCATATCTATACAGGAAGAATGCAGAGTCCCTGTAATCACAACTATGCAGGTAAAAGCTGCACTCTCTAAAGCCAAAAACACAGCATCTGTGGGACCGGACAACATCCCAGGTTGCGTTTTACATGAACTTCAGAATTAAATGGCTCCCCACTTAAGCACCATGTTCAATAATAGCCTCACATCAGGCTTTGTGCCCACTGAATGGCGCACAGCAACAGTTATCCCACTCCACAAAGGGGGAGCCACCACTGATCCCAGGAACTATCGACCTATTAGCCTGATGAGCCTGGTCTGCAAGGCCATGGAACGTATCATCATGGAACTCATAAACAAAGACACTGGTAACCTCCAAACTCTGGATCCCACCCAGTTCAGGTTTGTGAAAGGCAGATCATGCCTCCTGAACCTGATTAACTTCTTTGAGGCAGTCACCAAAGCCATAGATGAGGGTAAGGTGGTTCACACTGCCTATCCTGACCTAGCGAAGGCTTTCAACACCATTCCCCATTCTGGAATTATAGCTAAACTCACTAAACTAGGTATAAATCCCTATGTCACAAGATGGGCTGCCAACTGGCTCACTGACAGAACCCACACTGTAAAAGTTGCAGACTCCAAATCTAACCTCAAAGCAGTCACAAGTGGAGTACCACAGGGTTCTGTCCTGGGACCTCTCCTGTTTGGTATCTACTCCTCTGAAGTACAGGCTAACACAGAAGGCCTCTGGCTAATGAAGTTCTCAGATGACTGCAAACTAGGAGCCATAGTCAAGTCCCCAAATGATGTGGACATCCTACAGAAGGGTCTTGCTGAGACAGACGCCTGGTGACAGAGCCATGGCTTCAAGCTCAATGCCAAAAAGTACAGTGTCATCCCCTTTGGTAACAACTCTGTACCCATGAACTACCACATAGGCAGCAATCTACTTAACAACGAATGCGTGATGAGAGACCTTGAGACCCAGGTGGACAGTAGCCTCTCCTTTGATAGTCACATCACCACAGTAGTCAGGAAGTCCTTCTACGTGGCACACCTCATCATAAAAGGGTTCTAATCCAGGAAAAAAGAGGTCATTGTTCCCCTCTACTCGACACTCATTAAACTCATTATAGAGTACAATGTCCCTTTTGGAATGTATCTCACAAGACATCTGCAGCAGCTGGAAAGGCCACAGAAGTACCTCACAAAGAGGATTACTGGCCTCAAACAAATGTCCTACACTGACCACCTAAAAAAACTCCAGCTTTACTCCATAGCATATCGCCTACTCCGAGGTGAACTCTGCCTAACATATAAAGCTATGTCAAACCCAGAGCTGTTGGACATGCTACACCTAAAGAAGTCCCAATCCCTCTGAGCTACATGCTTTAGGGACCTAAACCTTGTCACCACAATAAACAGGACATGCTGGAGGGATAGATTCCTGTCCCAGAGACTTCCCATAGTCTGGAACAAGCTACCCATCTATGTCAAGCAAAGTTCTTCATTAGCACTCTTCAAGAAAAATCTTGATGAGTGGATGGGAAGTAGGAAATACACCCTGGGGATCACTTCTGTGTCTCTGCTCGACAGTGGCACAGGAAAATAACTTTCTTGGGTGGCGTAAGCCAGAGAACCTTGTTGGCTAGGCTTATGTAGGCCCTTGGGCCAATAGCCTAGTACCTACCTATGAACCTAAGAGGGCTGCAAGTTCTCTACTAACAGTCAGAGTTCTTGTGGATGAGATAATTTGTACTAGCATGAATAAAAACAGATCCATGCCTCCTTACATTAAGGCTTTCCAAGGATTGTCTCACATCTTCTATTTTTGCTCCTGGCAAGCATAACAGTATTCAATGTTCATTATCTTCTCTGCAAATGTAAGAATCAGTATCTCTAATAACTGAATCTCTAATTACAAGAACATTTTTTGTGACCAGTGAACTTCCTTTCTTTCTCTCTTTCTTTCTTATTTTTTTTTGTTTCCTTCTAAACAGTCTGAATCCTCAGATTGACGAATAATTGGATCCAAAATTCTAAAGTTGTCAGGGGCAGTGTCTTATTTCATAGGGGTTGGATGATCTCTACAGACAACAGACACATTGTTTCCTAAATGTGGTCTATTTGCTCTTTGCTTAGCATTATTTATCTTACCCTCCCAGTCATTAATATATGTAACAACAGTTCTCCAAGCCGTGCCAACAGCACAAGGTGATAATCATCATCAGTAAGTCTAGATTTACTTCTAATAAGGGGTAAGCAAATCATCCAACTTGACATGAACACAGATCACCAGTGTTATCAGGTGTTACCTTTTTATATGCATAGCATTTATTACACCGTGCATGATATTTGTGCTTTAGCAAATCATTAATTGCATACTCATTTAAGGAATCCATATTCAGCTTCAAACAAATAAAACATTATAAAGGAAACAAATAATCAAAATCAGTAACCACAGAGTTCAGGGAGAACTTAAATCAACTTCTATGACAAAAACCACACAAGAAATATATAACTAAATACTAAACTAAGTACAATAAGTTGTTCTGACTGTACAAGTTGTGAAAGTCAGACAAAAGCCATAATTCCTTTACATCACATCTGAATGGGTGCAGTAGCTTCTGCTCACTATCGCTCACAGTCCCACTTCTTTTTAACAGTAAAGATTAATAAATCACAAACCAAGACAGGATTGTTTAGATAAGCTTTAGATTGTCCTCTCTGTAGTCTGTGTGAATTTACAGCTGACTAGACACCTTGGGATGGTGGGATGGCTAGAACTTGCCTGTCTAAAACCTGTCCCTTTCTACCAAACAATAACGAAAATTAAAGGTAAACCCCCAAAAAATAAATCAAAGTAAATCTTCCTATCATATGCTCTGGTACACACATATATATATATATATATATATATATATATATATATATATATATATATATTTAAATTATATACTTTATATATAACAATATGAAATCTTCAGCTATGGATAACACTTTTGAAACAAATAAAAAATGACCTAATGATATAACCCTAAAACATTCTACCATGGAATAACGAATTTCTAGTTTGTTGAAAAAATGAACAAATTACCTGTCAAGCTCTCCATTAGACTAACAATGCTGAGCTCATGCTTCTGATTCATATTAATGTGTCTCTTTTTAGTTTGCATCCTCTTAAAGCACATCAGTGAGTTTTTATGAATAAGAAGAGTTAAACAGGTGTTCAGAATCTTTATTATAAGTTGACCAAACTGAATTTCTCTGCAGTCATCTTTCCTTGTACCTCACATTATCTCCCTGGTCTTCTATAGGGTGGAAGTTAGTTATTTTCATATTTATTAATTTATAGGTCTGATTATTTTATATTTTGTTTACTATGTGTAAATTTGTTCATAGGATCATAAGTTCATAAATTAGTACCAAGCTAACTGCCCTTGTGGGCCATTCCAAGCTCATTCAATTACTCCATCGGAGAATCAAACCCTGCACCTTGTGCCTATAAGATAAACACCTTAACCACTATGCCTACCTCCCATCCTTGTAGACACATTTATATTAACTAAATACATGTTTACTTATTCTATTACTGTTTGTATACTATGCGTTGTACCATTACTATCATTCACAACTAGCCGATGTTCTCTGCTTTCCCACTTCTAGTGAATAAGCTGCTTTCCAACAACACAATGAGGTGCTTTACAACAAAAATAATTTCTTTTTTGGAATAAAAAGCTGGATAGACTGAGGACTGACATGTGCTGTGCTGTTGTATCCCCTACAGGCATATTTTTACTAGTTTCTGTGGATGGTATTTTCAGTAGCTTTACATTTTATTTCCTTTCTTATTTCACTCCGACACGATCAATAAGCAGCACACTAGGCAGTGACACAGCACATTAAATACACAGCTTGCTGTATTGCTTACAAATACACTGCAATAGTCTTAGGACCACTAATGTATATATAAAAAATGGTCAAGAAAAGTTTTTGGATTTGAAGAGTTCAGTATTCCTGACATGGAGGAATTGTGGCCTAGTGGTGTGGTTACTGATTCTCCTTGGCTAGTTTTCCCCTGTGTTTGTATGCTATTTACGATGAATGCAGATGACTGTATCCGGAATAGTCCAATCTTCTGCAAGTCACGGTTATTGTCAAGTATTGTTGAGTTAAGGGTAACTGCACCATGACTTCCTGATCGAATAGGGAACCCTTCCCCGGGA
Organism: Protopterus annectens; assembly: GCF_019279795.1. Taxonomy (NCBI): domain Eukaryota; kingdom Metazoa; phylum Chordata; order Ceratodontiformes; family Protopteridae; genus Protopterus; species Protopterus annectens. Next base: position 497,017,630 of record NC_056731.1, on the reverse strand, counting down.
TGATAGGATGCTTTATGCTGAAAGGTTGTGATTAGGGCAAAAGAGATATGAAGGCAAGATATCGGGCATTGCCTTAGTAAATGTAGATTTATTTATTTATTCCAGTGTGATGACCAGGGAGGTCCACTGTGCTCGGGGAGTCCATTTTCAGTGGAGGCCCAGGGAGAAAAGCTCCACAATACATAGTTTAGTTACATTAATAATAATAAAGAAACTTTGCATTACAAACAACCGGTAGTATTCAAAAAAAGAAAACTTTGCATTACAAACAACAGGTAAAAGTAAAGAAAACTTTGCATTTCAAACAACAGCATTCATAAAAGAAAACAATCAATTACTGTTTTGTTTAGGGGAGAAAGACAAGCCAAAAGCCTGGTGGCTAGATTTTATAGTTTAGTTATTTATACAGTCTGAGTTTGAGAGAGGTTAGCTAGGTGAGAAGGTTAGCCAGGAGTCAAAGTGGAGGAGAGCGTGTGAGGTATGGGGTGAAGAGTAGTTGCATTTCCTGTTTAAATAAAGGTAGGAATGAAGAAGAGTTTTAAAGTTTTCAAGGTTGTCACAGGTTCTCAGTGAGAAGGGAAGGGCAATCCATTTTTTAGCTAAGGAGAAAGATAGCAGAAGTTGACCAGCTGGGCTCTTGGGTTTTTGGACGGTGATTAGATTTTGGTGGGTAGATCTAAGGGTTCTATGGTGGGTATATGGTTGTAGGATATTGGAAAGTGCAGGGCACTTAGTAGGTTGGAACAGTAATCTGTGGACTGTGGTTATTTGGAGAAAGTGAAGTTGGTTGGGGAGTTCCAGTCAATTTAATGAGTGAAGGGAGGAACAGTGATGAGAGAAGGATTTGGCTTTTGGTAGCAAATCTGGAGATTTTATTGTAACATACTTCCAGTTTGGAGGAGAGTGTGGAGGACAAATTAGTGAGCAGAGGGGCGCCGTACAGTAGGGAGGGAAGGAGATAGGTTGTGGCGAGAGTTAGTCTGGTAGCAGGAGAGAGGAAGTAGTTGTTTCTATAAAGTAGGCCAAGTTTTATATGGGTTTTCTTTATGTTTAGCTGGATGTGAGTGTTAAATTTTAGGTGTTCATCAATGGTGACACCAAGACGTTTGGCAGAGGGAACGACCTCTATAATGGAGTTGTTATGGCTGGTTATCTGAAGTGAATTTTTATCAATGGTGGAGGCTTTTGAAGGAGAAAATAGAAGGATTTTAGTTTTGTTGGCATTTAGTGAGAGGTGATTTTGGAGCATCCAGTTTTCGGTGGTTGAGAAGGCTGTTTGAGTCAGTGATTGGAGATCTGTTAGGTTAGAGGCATAGCAGATCCAAGTAGAATCATCAGCATATTGCACAATTTTGGTATTAGGTATGGCTTTGTGAAAGTGGTTAAAAAAGACATTGAATAGTACTGGGCCAAGTATGGAGCCTTGGGTTACTCCAGTGGGGGTAGGAAGGAAGGTGGAGGTACTCTGGCCCCATTTCACAGTCTGGGACCTGTCTGAAAGATAGCTAGAGAACCAGGAAAGTGTTTTGTGGGAGAGATTGAGCTTAGATAGATGATTTAGAAGGTTGGTATGGGAGAAGGTATTGAAAGCTTTAGATAAGTCTAGCAGAACTGAGATGACAGAATTTTGGATTGAAACTTGGTTTTGTACAGTTTGGAGGTGTATGTATATGCTAAACCCTTATTAGTTTGTACTTTGTACATTTTTCAGCAGAAGTATTACATTTTTCACATTGACTTTGAAACTGAATCATGCTATGCATTTCATGTATCTGTTATTTGTTTGTGGATACTGGCATTCACCCTGACCCCATGTGCAAACATGGGAAAAAGGGGCTGTGGATGGATACACTGGCATTCATGTACAAATCCATTAATTGTGTTGACATGCATTAAGTTTGGGGCACTTATATTAATAATTTCCAAGTAGCCTTGCCAGACAGATCTGCAGGTAATGGAGTTTAAGTCACAGCTGCACCGAATGACTTGATTAATTTTGCATATGTTGTGTGATGCAACCATTGGTTTATTTTGCCTTTGCCCTGTCCATCTATCTGTTGTATAAACAGGAGTTCAGGCAGGATCTGGATTATGCTGCCTTTATTGATGAAACCATATAATTTGCGACTTTGACATTTGTGTGTTTATTGTTGTTTTTAAAGACTTTTCTCCAGCTTGTGTATACATATGCCTGTAAATTATGACATGATAGGAAGTCACTTGCCTGTTTAACAATTTCACAATAACTAATGTTTATTTTAAGTAGTGTTTGCTTTATTGTAGTGCTACAAGCCAAAAAGTATGGTCAGGAGGTTACAAAACATCATTCTTGGGTGATGCCTGCAGTCAGGACAGTCTTTACCAAAATGTTTGCTGACACCAGTGATGTCAAAATTGTGGTTATACATGGGCACAGAAAACAGTTTAGTTGTGCCATGTGTGCATATTTTTTTTTCTTAGAGAGTAGTGAAGAAATATCAGTGCACACTATTGTATAAGTATAGTGCAACACATTAAGTTTTACTAATTGTGCCTGGCTTGGACACCTGTGATTGCAAGACTTGGATTGCTTCTAAAACCATCTGGGCATACAAAGCTGAAATAAGTATATTTTTCTGCACTTGCTCTAACTGTTTCATTGATATTTAACACTTCTGTGCTGCATTTATTTGTTTGGTTGAATTTATCACTGTATGTCATCCTGCACTTACAAACTCCATCTGGTTGTTACTGGCTTAGGTTCATTTAACAGTATTCTGCAAAAGCTGTTCTACGTCTGGCAGTTGGTGCAGAGGGTGGTACCACTCTGCTGTACCTGACTAGATCAAACCATGTCTTAGCGCAAAAACAAGCCACCATGGTTGACTTCAAGTCTAAGCAGATTATATAACAAGAGAAAGAAAGTGATGTCCAAAAAACAAGAGGGATATCACTCTGCAGAGGAAGAGTTCTCCTCCTAAGCCTAAACAAGAAAATCAGAAATCTTGTAAAGTCTTCTAAAGCAAATTATGAAACTAAAATCACATCCCTAGCCAAGGACAATCATAATGCATTCTTTAACTACATCTAAAGTCTAAATGAGAATGCCCAGCTATGTGCTGAACTGGTTGTAGATGGTGTGATGACCGTGCCCTGGCACAGCAATCAAGGAGCCTCAATCCTCACCACTAACACCAGGGAGGTCGTCTCCTAGAGGAGAGGAAAGGATAACTAATACACACAGTAAAGTACAATTTCCCTTAAGTGCACACAGAGATCACAGTCAGTCTGGGGCTGGTTGCTCTCTTGCTCTCCAGGTCCCCAATAAGACTCCCCGCTGGCACAGCTATAGGGTCCAGATCTCAGCCTAGCTGGCAAGCTAACCTCCAGTACCCTCTCGGTCAAACCAGTGTTGTGTGCCCCTGCCCAGGTAGCTGACACACCACACACACACTTTGAGAAGAGGTTATACAACCACACAGACCCTCCTGCGACAAAGGCTGGCACAGGTTCTCCAGCTGTGCCCCTTTACCTAGGCTATGTGGTAGTAATTACTGCCACCACCAGCTAATAAATATCAGCTACTCAAAGGCCCTTAAAAGGGTGTCCAATTATTACTGTGCAATATTATTATCCAATGGTAGTATGACTAACAGTCAAGGCTTACTTTAGAGTGGCCTATTACAATAACCTATATAAATATGCAATGTACTCTAGAGCTTATATCTACACAAAGCAGCCACAGGTAGAAGGTGTTAAAAATATTTGATAATAAATAATTAAAACACAAGACCAAACTACTACACCACAGAGATATCTAAGAGTTCAGAGACCACACAGAAACTTAAAATAATACAGTAGGACAGGTCTGATTTCAAAGAAAAATACCTAATTAATCTTTACTAGATTTAACTATTCCTACAAGAAATCACAGTGCTAAAACATACATGTGAGCATAAAGCAGAGTGCTGATAAGTTGGATGTCCAAAGTCAAAATTTTCCAGTCTCTTGTGAGAAATAGTATTCAAACATTACTAAAAACATGTCTCTAATTACATCATTTGTGACACTTAGGTTTTCCCAGTATTTATATTGCATCATCTTAACACCTGGTCTGAGTTCTCAGGCTACAAACTGCATTATTTAGCAATCTAACACCTGTTCAGAACTTACAACAATACAAGGCATTTCACATGTATAGTCTAATAGAAACTAGAGCAATAAAGCACCTTCCGCATCTAAATTCTGGTCATAAACTTTAGCCTTAAAACAATGGGCATGAAACCTTCATCCAGACACACTGGAACCAACTTGTAAAACATTAAAGAGATTCATAAGATCTTTTCAACTTAAAAAGACACATTTTAAATACTTCGCTTGGTTTTCCTTACAGCAGATAGCAATGTTGCAACAATCTTGAAGTTCACATTTTACAGTGTTTTCTTACATTTAAAAACCCAAGCCTGTATTTTACATTTATTTATACAGTTGATAGAATTATATATCAAATTCTATTTGACTAGGCTGGCAGCCTTCACCCATCTCTTCCCAATCGTCACAGATGGGATTACTCATACTACACCAGACAATATTGCCAACCTGCTAGGTGGCAGATTCAGCACAAAATTCACCCCCGCTACACCAACCTACCATATCCCAAACCATGCCTGATACCAGCCTAGTATCTCTATGCTCAGCTAGCCCAAAAACATGGCATCAAAGGAACCAGATAATATCCTGCGTTATTTACTAAACAATCTAAAACTAGACCTAGCAGATCCACTTGGTGATCTCTTTAATCATAGCTTGAGAACTAGCTATGTTCCTGCAGAATGGAGAACAGCAACAGTAACCCACCTGCACAAAGGGGGGGGGGGTCATCAATTGACCCTGGGAACTACAGACCCATAAGCCTTATCCATCCCTTGGTCAATTATTATATATTACGTTTAGTAAGAATAACTGGGATCATGCCATAGATAATTTGAGGGTGTCTCTGCATGGGCTAAAGCATTTGGGAGCTGCCTCTGTCCATTAGTAGTACACAGAGCAGTCCTGTTGTAAATTGTCTCTATCAATAGATCCAAGCTGCACTTGAATCTGGACAGGGATGTGTTTTGTCTACTATGAATGGGGAGCAACAATATCATCTGAGATAAACCTGCCCCTCCAAACTATTCTGTTTATGTTGCAGAAGAGATTTAGATCCCTTGACCAAGTGCTTCTGATGTCATTTGACACTTGACAGCTGTCTAACATACTTTCTAAGTGCACTTCTACATATTTGAAATGTAATATTTCTCTGTCTATGAGAGATGGCTTAGAGCAAAGAAATGCACACAAATTAATGAAAGCATGAACCAAAAATAAATGTTAGTACTCTACTTGGAAACTACCAAGTGTGACTTGGTGATACACAGTAAATTCCTCAGTGTCGGGCTGGAGGATGCTTTATATGCCAGACACAGGTCACCTTGCTGCAGTCTGTAAAATACAGAGTATAGTGACAGGGCTTTGAATCTGTCCATAGAATACATATCGTTTAGACCTTGTATCCTTTTAATAAGGTATATTTATGGATGTTCTAGGTGTTGCAAGTTTCTGGACAGATACATGCAAAAGAGGGTATTATAATCAATGACACCTTTGTTTATAAGTTGTGCAATACAGAAGAATTTTCTTATGACAATGGACACATGTTGGCTGAAAGGTCACTGTCCATGTCTGTTCCTAAATGCAGAATGACTGGGGCAACTCTTATAGCTGTATTGTCAATGTGGTAGTTTCTTCTTCAAGATAACTACTTTACTCTCGTATTTTATCACGTACACGCATTCACATCTCCCTGTTTCCTGTGGGCTATAGAGAAAAAAAATGCATTTTCTATAGATTCGGGTTTTATGATTTTCCTTCCATACCACATAGTTTTTGTGGGGGGGTGGCTTTTTCATTTGTGTGGACAGTTCAGATGAGAACTAGTTTTGCAGTAATACTGGCCGTGATCAACCAGATACTTTGGGCACTATTTCTTGGCCTGTTTGTGTGTACGTTTCATGTGAAAGGGGCGGCTGAAATCCCTGGAATTGCTCAACCAGATAACACTGGACAATATTCTGACTGTGTCTTATTCTAATCAGAGAGGTCGCTTAGTGAGATAAATGTTATTACTATTTTTACAGTAGTTCTGGTATGGATCAACCAAAACCGTTGTCAATACTTCTGGCTCTGTCGTTGGTATGTACAGTTTAGGTGACAGGAAGGGCTCAGTGATATTTATATACATTTTATTACTGCTTTTATACTAGTTCTGCTGTTGATCATCTCAGTATGTAGGGCAATATTTCTGACTTCTTGTATTTGTGTCTACAGTTTAGGTGACAGGAAGGGCTCAGTAATATATAATTAACTGTTATGCTACTTTTATTGAATTACTCGGGTCTTTTCCTAACAGATGGTAATGACTCAGTCTTACATTTCACCTGCACTAGGAATATAATGAATGTCTACTCAACAGGTAATGTGCAGCAGTTATCACCTTTATCTGAGCATACAGAACCCTGCAGTAATGTCATTTATTGCATTATTAATTTACAATAAATGCAGTTACAGAATAAGAGTCATTATCACTTGTCAGGTAAAACTCTCAGCAGCTGCCACTGTTATTCATATTACTAAAAGTCATTATCACACTGATGAATGCACATGCCAGGTTTTGGTTTCTGTCAATGTGGAGTCATGCAAAAGCCCACCCCACCCCCAGTTTCTTTCATTTTTACTGTTTCTATTGTAAGATACAGATGAACGTATCCATTGTCGTTATATGGTTCACATTTTTTGAATTACTGCAACTGAACATCATATCATATGTCTGTTTACAGTGATTTATACCCACTGCAATTCTGATAGTGTGAGTCAGTTGGTGTTTTCCTGGTTGGTAGGTATGTACCTCTGCATCATCATTGCAAATGAACCTTATCAGAAGAATAATGCCACTGTCGATAGGAGTGAAGATTCAAACTGGCAAACAAGATGATGCATATTATATCAATAAATCTCTCAGACATCACCAGTAACCTATTTGCATTTCTTCCCTGTGCAAGTGCTTCTACCTTGCAAGAGTGGCATGGCTTCAAGATCAGGGGAACAACAAGTGAGAGTGTGAGTATGTGGCCATTCCTACATTCACTGGACTGCCATCCATGCCTCCAGAAGTGACAAATACTACAACTTGAGCTTCCCCACATCTAGTGTGAAGGTACACTGGACTGCAAGAAGAGGTATGCCTTGGAGTGGACTCTTGCAGTTGTTGGAAGAAAAGTGTTCCATCTACCCTGAGCCTGACATTCTTGTATTGCACATTGAAGGGAACGATGTCATCACTCAGCGATGTCATCACTCATCCACTTGGAGAGATGAGGTTTCAAATCAAGGAGATTTTTAAACACATGCAGTCATGGTGGCCACACTGTCATTTTGTGTGGTCTGACATAACTCCTGACCAGAACTGGAGACATGCAAACAGCCAACGGGCAGCACACAAGGTCAGGCAGTTACAGAATGGGTTCATGCATGCTTGATGCACAGGGGCAGCAGATCAACAATCAGCCATAACAGCATCACTGCAGAAGATGTTCACCTTTTCAGAATTGATGGTGTCCACCTAAATGAGGACAGCATTGGCCTGTTCTTGACTGATCTGCACAATGGCATCAATGCATGATATAATGGCAACATGCACCTATTGACAAAGGATGGAAAACAACAATGACCATGTAAGACCACTACGGTAAATAAAACTCTATTACATTGTATGAAAGTCTTTTTCACTATTTACAACACAGTAAAAGAACTGTAACTGTATACTGTACTCATATATACAGATATTACATGCTATGATTCAGGTTATGAAAATTATGTTAATTTTCAATTTGGTGTATTAGTCTGCTAGCAAACTTATCAACATGATGAGTAAAACCTCATTTCGGGATGGTAAAAGAACTATTGGTATGCTGTACACATGTACAGATATCACAGTTTATGACTTATGAAAACATATAATACATTTCACAACTTATTTTGGTAAATGACTGTGGTAGGAAACATTTCAACATGCTGAATAAGACCTTATTTTGAAGACAGTATTAGCACTTGCATCTCCTGTATATTCACAAAACAAACAGCACCAGAATTACCCATTCTAAAGACTTAATCTTTGCCTGTTTTATAAACAGGTCCTTCTGGAGAGATAGGTACGTATCCCAGAGGCCACCGCATCTATGGAACAGGCTTCCCCATCCATGTGAAGCAGAGTACCTCCCTAACCCAATTCAAGTGCAGTTTGGACAATTGGATTGGAAACCGGAAATTCATCCCTGGTTTGGCATCTCTGTCTCTAATGGACACAGGTAACCTGTAAATGGTTCATCTCCCAGGCCCCTGCTTGTAAATGTGTTACCTCTCACGTCCCTACTTACACTTATCAAGTGTATCAGAACTTGTCAGAGATTTGGGATGTATGGCTAGGCTTAAAAAGGCCCTTGTAGTTGCTAGCCTAGTAAACACCAATGAACCTATGAGCAGATGTTCAACTATAAATCCATCAATTTGAAACAATCTTTTTGAGTTTTTTAGTAAAAGTCCTGTCAGAGACGTTATAATGAAGCAAAGCTAAAACAGTGCTGTTAACTGTTCACCATCTTGGCCATGGCCCTTCTTAGACAAAATATTTCTGATGCCATTTAACTTGCTTATGTGCAGTAAATCCATCAGTAACTGGATAGAGGATACATTTTATACCACATGCAGACCAACTCTTAGCAGTCTGCAGGATACAGAATATAGCAAAAGGGTTTAGAGTCTGTCCATGTAGGACATATTGTTTAGGCTTTGCATCCTTTTAGTCAGGTATCTCTGAGTGTTCCAGTTGTTGCATGTATCTGGATAGATACATGCCAAAGGGGTCATTATATTCAATGATTGTCCCTCTTCATTCACCTTCATTAAGCCAAAGACATCTCTAAATCTTGACATGCAGTATAGAAGGACTTTCCTACAATAGTTACATGGTCAAAAGTTGTAAAAAAACACTTGTACAGAAAGTTGTAAAGTTTTTAAAAAGTTTTAATTCTTGTATTCCTGTTAGCATGAAATGCATTGTTTCTGAATAACTGACTTCTGTGCCATTCTTGCAAAATAGAAATATGCGTGCATTTGTTTCGGAGCACTTTTTTAATGTGCATGCCAGAAAATGGCATTTCTGTGCTGAGGAAATTGCCAGAAATTACCTCTTGTGTTAGATACTTGCTTGCACTTATTGAATTCATTTACCTTTCTCTTGACAGATGATGTCACATACAGTTACCTCTAATCATTTAATTTGTTAACCAGACAAGTAGCCTAACTCATAGATAACACAAAATCACCCAAAATATATAAGGATTCCAAAAGAAAAATGTACATGACAACTATTAGTGTTTACATAATCAGTGATGGACAAACTTTGTAGAAGTAAATCTAGTATAGTGGCTTGTGAGCATACCTCTCAGTTGTCCAGAATTTTACACTATGTCCAGATTTTTGCCTCAGATTTTTCATTTATTTCTAATAAAATGTGTTTGCGTTTTTTTTTTTTTTTTTGGCAAATGATTGAGGAATGATGTCATTAAATTATGTTAGACATTTGAGTTTCAGTCTTAATATCCTCCAGAAAAAGCATACTAATGCAAATCCCATTATTGTACCAAGTTTTTACATTTGTAAAAAACATAATTAATCTGTCCCTGTTTTGATATGTTGCCCTCTATTAGTTTTGGCTTTGTCCACATTTCTTGTGTTAAGAGTTTGAGAAGTACAAGATATTTCCAAATTAATCAAAACTTTCTGTTCTGTTCTTTCCAAATTATGCAGTTTTTGATTCCACATCTGGCAATTGAATATTCTTCCATCCCAAACTAGGTTTCCATGTCCAAGCAACATTTCTTTACCTCTCTTTTTCTGACATACACACACAGATATGTTGGGTTCATATCAATTAACTGAAAAGCAATGTACTGAAAGTCATAATGTTATGTCTTTCAGCTTTTCCCGGTTAGGGGTAGTCACAGCAGAACTCCGGTCCGCTAATGATTGGCAGTAGATTTTTACATGTTGAGTTGCTGGCCCTGATGCACAACCTTCAACAAAGGTACACCCATTCATGCATGTCTCCACACAGAAGAAGCTCTAGCTGAGAATCGAACAGGACAACGTCTTACTGTGAGGCGACAACGCTACCACAGCACCACCACCGAAGTGTACTGAAAGTCATAATACTGAATGTAAAATGTCAAAATGTTGAAATATTAACATATACTGAAGTGAAAATACCTATGATCCTCCACATGTGTAGACAACTGGACTCCACCCATGCCGACCCATTTTATCTGTTTCTCAATTTCACCAAAAGGTTTGTGATATTTATTTTATTTATTGGCATTTGTTTACCGGGGAAGTCTACTGGGTCAAAAGGACCCCATTTTCAGTGGAGGCTCTGGGAGAAAAGCTCCACAAGGCAGTTAGTACAAATAGTATAAAATATTCAGAAACAGTTAGTAGATTACAAACAGTATTGTCAAAAACAGAGCAGTATTATACAGAAACAGAATGAAAGCATATAAACATAGTAGATATGCAAACAGTTTGGAGACAATATAGTGATAAAAGCCATCATATAGAATTATTTACAAGTCATATAGAAATATTTACAAAGGTACTTTACGAGTAGCAGACAGCACAGTATTACAGAGCAATGTACAATTGCTGTATTAACTAAATAGTGAGGCATAACAAGATGGTAGGGTACAGATAGTTTGACTTAGATGAGTAGCTCTTAAGTATTTTAACTAGTGATAGAGTAAGATTTGAATAGGCAACAATGTAGTTTGAGGCAGATACAGCTTATATTTTGGGAATCAGGTTATGGATGAAAGAGAACTGATACATCTGCACTGCCCGATGGTGGAGAGGTGTTATTTAGCACATTTATGTAGGTATTTTATGTTCAACATTGTAAAGTTTCAACAATTTGACTTTTCAGGATTTTGCATTCAATAGTACTATATATGTGTTAGACAACTCTGTTATTTTTAATCAAACCAAAATATAACACATTTTATTTTATTTATTTATTTTACATTTGTTTACAGGTAAAGTCTGACTGAGCCAGGGGCCCCTTTTCAGTAGAGGCCCGGGGAGAAAAGCAGTTAAACAGTTAAAGTCACAAGTAGAAATTGTACTTACATAACATGATAGGTAACAACATAGCTTAAAACTATTTCAACACACAATAGAGATTGTACAAACACCAATGTAACAGATTTTAGCATAGCTTATTCTGTTTTATTATATATACAAGACTTGAGTGAAGTAGCTACAGAGATTACATGTCACACAAGTGTGATATTACTTACAGTCATTGTAGGAGATATATATATATACTGAGGTAAGTTGCAAATTTAATTCCAACTTTGCTAAAGTCCTACTGAATTTAGAATATAGGTATGCTAAAAATTTAGTTACACATTCTCGAGCATTCAATAAATTCCATGTAGGCTTTGCGCTAAGTCTACACAGAGTTTACGTGTTTGTGCACTGAGCAGCAGTGCTAATGGCATATGCATGCCATGCATCATGCTTACATGGATACGAGCAAGGTTTTCCAGCTGTATAAAGCAGCAGAAACACATTCAGATATGCAGACAGGTTTACTTAAGAGCAAACTTAAGGCAATGAATACAGTACTAACGCATTATAAGAAACTGTACTCAGTGCAAAGTACAGTACAGACATGTTTTTTTCCATAACAAAATAAAGGTTTTGTGGTGATCATCAGGGGTATATAGACTGCATTATAAGTACACTAATCTGAGGAAGTGTGTGTACTGAAAAGGGCCACAGACATGAATGGTTGGAATGAAGAAAGGGAAAGAGGACAAGTGAAACACGGTAATGTACACCAGATAAGGGCATGTCAATGTAAATACACCCCAATGACAAGACAGTTGTAGCATTAACATTAATCACATGTGTACATAATACAGCACATCCTGCTGATTGCACCTCATATGTTGGTATATTCATATCACACAGTTATTGTAATATTATGTGACTGTCAGACAAGGTCACATATTGGTGGAGATCATTGGTTGTGATATAGGCACCCTGACATGATCACTGGAGAGGACATTTAGCAAAGACAGTATATATAATAGGGGGTATTGTGCATTTGTGATTGTGTGCAAAATGAGTTGCTTTAATATGAATGTAATGTCAGCACAGGGCTCAACCAAGTGGGCCATACCAACAAGCTCATGGACAGCAGTAGACAGAAGCACAATCATGGACAATATCAGAATAATACTGCCATTAATCTGTGCCAGTGACATGAAATATGTGATTTTCAGTTATTTAGATGCTCTGCATAAGCACACTTGTACCACTGTAATGATGTGTCAGTAATTAGAAGAATATAACACACCTTCCACAAAAATTACCACACTTTGGAGATGTTGAGAGGGACACTATTACACCTGTAGTTTACATTATGAGCAATCTTGGCTAGTTGACAGGTTTGCATGGCATATTTATGCCACAATCCTCCCTTGCAAGAATGGAACCCATGCCATCAATGTCGTTAATGAGTTGTGTATTTACTGGATACATCAAAGGAAGACATTCCACACCTGCATCTTGTATAACACCATGAAGAGAAGTCTGCACTGTCAACTCCTAATGGTTATACATCACAAAGAATACTTATGTATGACCAAAAAAGGTGTGTGGAACCTCACTGTGGCAAAAGTAATGCACTTGAATAAATCATCCCTTGAAGATGTGTGCTGATGCAAAAGGGTGCATTGTACTCTATTAGTGTAATGAGGGCTGAGAACAATGGGACTATGATGTTCTTCGATGTGGATGGCCTGGTCGTACTCAGGATTTGTCCTACACACAAACATTTTGTCAACACCGTGGTCACATGCTGGTGGAAGTTCCGCTTACTATATACCTGAGTAACCAAGTCATGTAGCACTTAGTTTGATCATAGAGGTGTACTGTATAGTGTAACTAGCTTGTGTATTTGCTTTCAAAAAGGAAATAATTATGCTTTTTGTTCACCTAGTGTATCTCCATGGCTGTGGCAACAATCATGTGTGTATGTTAATACTTTCTGCAGTATATCAGTAACATTCTTGAATACAGTGATTGTCCACAAAGCTGGTTAGACAAAGAATGTTTAAGTTTGTCTTGACTTATGAGACTTAAATACTGAACAAGAGAAGGCCTAGTACAGAACCCTGAGGTACGGACCTGGTCAACGGACTCTAGCTAGAGGCAATTTCACACACAGTTTGACAGTATATGTCCTGTCTGTGATCCATTTGTCTACCCACTTGGTGATGTGTTTATGCCAACTTGAGACATTTATTTGTAATACCAGACTGTGGATTTGTGTCAGATGCCTTGCCCAGGTCAAGTTAAGTGGGATGAGTGTCTTACTCATGCATGCTCTTGGTGACCTTTGTGATGATGTCAACCAGATATAACAGACATGATGCAGCCTTAACAAATAAAAAATGGGGTTAATACAGTCAGGATATTACCTGTATCCTTTTTGATAAGGTCTACGATGAGTCATTGATCAACCTCACAGTGGAGAAGAGTCAGGATTATGGGTCTATAAATCCCTGCATCAGGTGATAGTCCCCCTTGTTCAAACAGATGCATGTTGCTGTAAACCCTTCTGCCAGAGCATAGGCTGTCTGGAGGCTGGGTTTAAATAGTTTTGTATTCCCTTTAACATTTCACCCTTATTTAAAGAAATGATTTGTGACAACACCTCTAAATACAACCATGGTTATGCATCACATGCCACACAGTGGTACTGTTCACTCAGTCACAAATCCCTGCCAGTGTTAAGTAACTGCATCAACTGTACAACATATGCCTGTATGTCTGTCATTGTAAAGCTGTGTTTGAGCAGCCTGATGCCATATATGGACACATTACAAATGAGTTAGTTGTGGCTCATGTAGAACAATTACTGACACAAATGCCAATAGTCACACAGTGGTGCTGGTGACCACCTCAATAGCAACACAATTGTACATATGATGCATTCCACAATGTTTCAATTGTATCAAAGTGTGTGATATTTTTTGTATATCACAGCATTACAAAATGTGGATGAAAAAAGACTTATGTTCAAAATCTTTCAAAATTCAATCCTAATACATTTAATAATATCCTGCAAAGCATTGACTAGAGTAGTCTCAAAACCCTTCCTTTAGATGATGCTTTGCTCTTCTTTAATAACACTTTTCTAAATATATTAGCCTAGCCCCAACTAGAATGAAAAGAACCAAAACATATAAAAAAAATGTTTTAATGTTATTTTAAATATATTTTATAGGTTTATTCTAGGACTACAGACTTGACTTGGCACTTTAAGTATGTCTATTATATTGTTGTTAATTTACAGCTTAATAGTATTGTCTTAATTGAACTTTGGTTCTGATTGGCTGTTTGTAACTTTTAAATATGAGTGAGTAATGATTTTAACTGTCTGATGAAGTAGCTCTTGCTACGAAAGCGCTCAGCATTGTTTGTACTTTGTCTGTGGATTAAAACTGAACTTTATCTTCACCTGCCTTGGTCTGGTGCCTCCTATATTTTTACATTGGATACTAGTCTTTTTGGAGGACCAGTTTGCCTGCACCACAGTGCTGTTTTTTCTTCTTTATATTGATACTTTTCAGTGTGGTGCTAGGTCATGGCAGAAGGTACAACTGAGGTACCTACACTGGATCAACTACTGGAGCTGAACAGCTATGACAAGATGGGGCAAAGAAATTTGTGCTCTTTATTCAAGGAGAAGGAGAATCCACTGTTAACTTTTATTCCTACAGCAGCACCTTCAACAGCAGAATCTAATAGTGTACAAGACTTACACCTATTGAGAAAAGACTTGCATAAACTGGTGAATGACACACCTAAGCTAGTGAGATTATGGCTACAGAGATTTCACTTTGAGGCATGTTTAAATCAACCCATCGTGCCTCGTGGCCTAAAGGTTTTAAACATGCCAACATATGGCAATGTATATAAGGATTTGCTTGCACAGTGGCAACAAATTAACTTAGATACCAGCTATAATTACATGAAGCTGCTTATCCAGTTTTTTTAAACCAGAGGAAGATCAACTGGCAGACAGCATAGAGAAGCAGCAAACAAAACTCTATGAGAAATACCCTTCAGCGTCAGTGGATATTAAGGTCGAACATATCATTGAGACAGTCAATGCCTATGAAACTCAACTGCTGAATTACAAGAAAAAGAAAATTCAGAGGGATACCAATGATTTTGCTACTGGCCAGGTCTTCTCCTGGCCAAGAGAAGAATACAATAACAATTTACATTCGCACATGAATGGGCGTCCTATGAAAAATTTAATAACTGATTTGTCTCGCAGTACTAGTAATACCACCTTAAATAATAATGCAGCACAAGGGATGGGAAGTCAGGAAGTTACTTTTACCAGTCAGATTGGCCATTCTAGGTTAACTGACTTACATACTGAAACCACACCCCCTGCTGGGACCGGAGCACGCAGAAAAGAAACTGCTCAGTCTGCAAACAGCAATGGAGTTATTAACCAACCCAGTGAGGATTCAGAACGTATAAGCCTACCATACCCTATACGCACACCAAATTTTTACCAGTGGAACCAGAGGAGAGGGCGCCTGAAGAGGAAGGCCTCCATGGAAGAAGAAAATGCTCTAACAATAAAGAAAATGTGGCAAACCAAAAACAGACTTTGATATGGAATATTTCTAGCCATAAATTGAATGAAGTGGAAGAGACTGTTCTAAGTAAAGGTATGAGTTTTATACCGGCCAGCCGTATGACACGAACTGAAAACATAATTGAACTAAAGACATTCACTAGAAATTTAATGTTGAAAATGCAGTTTCAAAATGTTAATGTAAGTGATAAGGACTTTAATTTGTTCAAGAAGGCTAGTGGTTATATGCCCATCACTATGGGTGCAATTGAAACATTTGAAAAAGCATGTATCAGTGATATATATTCCATGTATGATAATAAGGAACACACTAAATGTTTTGTTAATATGGAGAAAGATGAAAGTGAAGCACTTGAGGGTTTACATAAGGACAAGAATATTTGTTTTAGGCCAGCTGACAAAGGGGGACCATTGGTGGTTATGGATTATGTTTTCTATAGGGATGTGATGTACAGTATGTTAAGTGATGGAGTGTATGAAAAGACAGATCATGTTAAAATCAGGAAATACATTTGCAGAATGCGCAATGATCTGTTTGAATGTATGCAATGTGGTCAGATTACTATGAACCTATACAACTATTTCATTGTGAATGATCCTATCATACCAGTGATACAGGGACTACCCCAGATACATAAGCATGCCCTTAATCCACCCATGAGACCGATAGTGGCAGGACAGGGGTGGTGTACAGAGCCACTATCAATATATGTAGAACACCACCTGAAACCTGTATTGGCAAGAAACAACTCTATCCTTAGAGACACTAAACAATTCTTAGTAGAGCTACATGCATTCACTAATAGTTTTACACCAACAATGGACTGCTTAATGGTCACCTTGGATGTGCAATCTCTTTTTACTGTAATACCTAATATGGTAGGTCTGGAGTTTTTACATCAGTATTTAAAGGAAGACGGAATTTATGAATCTAGAATGGTAGATCTCCTCTGCTTTTTGGTGGAAACCATATTGGAGAATAATGTATTTATGTTTGAACATAACATTTACAGACAAAAAGGTGGCGTGGCTATGGGCACTTCTTGTGCTAATAGCTACGCCAACCTGGTTATGGCTTAATGGGAATCACTAAATATTCTCGCAGGAGTATGGTCTGAGAAAATAATCTTTTATCGAAGGTTTGTAGATGACCTCTTCCTGTTATGGGAAGGAGGTGCATCGACCCTACAACACTTCCTGAGGGATATAAATAATAGCACACATTTTTTGTGGTTTACAGCTCATAGTTCAAATAAATGTGTTGAATTTCTAGATGTCAGTATTACTAGGGCAAGCACAGGTGAATTCTATACTGAGATTGTTCGTAAAGAATGTTATAGAAACACTTATGTACATAGACAGAGTATGCATCCCCAGCATGTGTTCAGAAATGTGATAAAAGGGCAAGTATTAAGAACATCTAGATTAACAGCCAAAGATGAGAAATGTGTAAGTGAACTGCACCAACTAGAAGGGAGATTTCATGAGAGGGTATAAGAAAAAGGATATTAGGTCCATCACCTCTAATACACACTCCATCAGGAATAGCATAGGGAAACCTTACTTCTCCTGTCCGAATCAGGTTTATGAACAGAAAATTGCACAAACGAACCCCCTGAGGATTTCAGTTACGTATGCAAGTAACATTAGGCTGTTACAGGAGATTTATTCCAAAAATTGGAATATACTCCGATCAGATGAAAAGGTTAAAACACTGGTAGGAGATAACCCCAGATATGCATATAAAAACAAGAAATCCATTAAGAGGCTTTTATGTGGACCTAGATATGGTCATGAGTTGAATACTGAACCCATAACACACAAACATGGAACCTTTCCCTGTAATTCCTGCAATTATTGTAAATATATTGATGAGAAAGGATGTTTTGAACACCCAGATATGAGGAAGACTGTTTACTTTAAACTATCAGCTAACTGTAATAACACAAATATTGTATACTTAGCTCACTGTAATGTATGTTGCTCATTTTATATAGGTATGACCACACAGAGGTTTCATGATAGGATCAGGAAACATGTTTATGATATATATAGGAGGGCAGAGACTAATGCCCTAGCAAGACATATGATGGCATCAGATATGACGCACACATTTAAATCCATGGTAGTAGAGAAAGTCAAAATAGGTTGTAGAGGTGGCCCTATAAAGAACCTGGTAGAAAATAAGGAACTTGAATGGATCATTAGGATGCGGGCTAATATAGGCAGGGGCCTAAATGACAAAGTTTCTATTACACCTGTGCAGACATGATGCAGCCTTAACAAATAAAAATGGGGTTAATACAGTCAGGATATTACCTGTGTCCTTTTTGATAAGGTCTACGATGAGTCATTGATCAGCCTCACCGTGGAGGAGAGTCAGGATTATGGGTCTATAAATCCCTGCATCAGGTGATATTCCCCCTTGTTCAGACAGATGCATGTTGCTGTAAACCCTTCTGCCAGAGCATAGGCTGTCTGGAGGCTGTGTTTAAATAGTTTTGTATTCCGTTTAACAGATATCATCCTTATTTAAAGAAATGATTTGTGACAACACCTCTAAATACAACCATGGTTATGCATCACATGCCACACAGTGGTACTGTTCACTCAGTCACAAATCCCTGCCAGTGTTAAGTAATTGCATCAACTGTACAACATATGCCTGTATGTTTGTCATTGTAAAGTTGTGTTTGAGCAGCTTGATGCCATATATGGACACATTACAAATGAGTTAGTTGTGGCTCATGTAGAACAATTACTGACACAAATGCCAGTAGTCACACAGTGGTGCTGGTGACCACCTCAATAGTCCTTTGGAATAGCAACACAATTGTACATATGATGCATTCCACAATGTTTCAATTGTATCAAAGTGTGTGATATTTTTTGTATATCACAGCATTACAAAATGTAGATGAAAAAAGACTTATGTTCAAAATCTTTCAAAATTCAGTCCTAATACATTTAATAATATCCTGAAAAGCATTGACTGGAGTAGTCTCAAAACCCTTCCTTTAGATGATGCTTTGCTCTTCTTTAATAACACTTTTCTAAATATATTAGCCTAGCCCCAACTAGAATGAAAAGAACCAAAACATATCATGCCCCCTGGCTAGCTAAAGCCACTAAAAAAATCATGATCAATAGGGACAAAGCATGGAAACTCTGGCTTAAGACTAATACTACCCCTTCTGATTTTTTACAGCATGAACAACTATGTAACCAAGCTAAAAAACTGATTTCCAAAGATAAACACCACTACTTCTGGAACCAACAAAAACAATAATCCCAAAGCTTTCTGGTCCCCTGTCAATAATGTCCTGCACCCTGGCACAAAACCCAACCCCTGCCCTCACTCCAATAAGCCTCCTGAACAAATAGCAAGTATATTCAACTCCTTCATTGACACTACTGCCAACATTACAGCTACTTTTTATTTACCTCTCCCTAATAATAACATCTTCATTATGCCATTTCCATCACAACTTACTCTACCTCAGAGCTGTACATTTACCTCTGACTCTTTACCCCAACCTCCAACAAGTACTAACTGCACTCAACAGCTTTCACAGACACAATTTAATCTCTCTCCCATCCCTACATCTCACATCAGAAAACTCCTTCAGAAACTTAAGCCCTGTTCTAACTCTGCTGACAGAATTCCAAGCAAGTTCCTAAAAATCGCAGCAGACTCTTTGGCATACCCCATTAGCATTCTGATTAATAGATCCATCCTAGAATCTCATGTACCTTCCCCCTCTGGAAAAGAGATATAATCATTCCTCTTCACAAAGACGACACTTCAACTGACATCTCAAATTTCCACCGCATTGCTATCCTTTCTCCCATCTTTAAAATTCTAGAAAAAATGTGTTCAAAAATGACTCAGGCTTCCTTCTAAAGAATAAAATTCTGTCCCCCACACAACATGGCTTCCACCCAGGACATAGTACAACCACCACTCATATCTTTCTTAGACATAGTCAACAAAGCCCGTGACTCTGGAAACATTGTATCAGCCCTGTTTTTGGACTTATCAAAGGCTTTCAATACCCTAATCTCACCTTATCCTCCTCTATCTCTCAAGTTTAGGTCCATCTTCACAATCTCTCACCTGGTTCATAGGTAGGTACTAGGCTATTGGCCCTAAGGCCTATATAAGCCTAGCCATAAAGATTCCCTGGCTTTAGCCTCCCAGAAATTTATTTACCTGTGCCCCTGTGGGGCAGAGCCACAGAAGTGATACCCAGGGTAATTTCCTATTCCCCATCCATTTTTCCAGATTTTTCTTAAACAGGGCCATTGAGGTGCTCTGTTTGACATGAATGGGCAGCTTGTTCCAGAGTATGGAAAGTATCTGGGACAGGAACCTATTTATTGTGGTGACAAGGTTAAGGTCTCTGGAGCATGTGGCCCTTAGGGATTGGGATTTTTCTAAGTGTAGCATGTCAAACAGCTCTGAGTTTGACATGGCTTTGTATGTTAGACAAGGGTCACCTGTGAGTAGGCGATATGCAATGGAGTAGAGCTGGAGCTTCTTAAGGCAGTCTGCATAGGGCATCTGTTTAAGGCCAATGATCCCCTTTGTGAGGTATTTCTGCAGTCTTTCCAGTTGCTGCAAATGTCTTGTGATCTACATCCCAAACAAGGCATTGTACTCTATAATAGGTCTAATGAGGGCCATGTAGAGGGGGACAATGACCTCTTTTTTTCTGGATGAGAAACCTTTTGTGATGAGGTGTGCCACATAGAAGGACTACCTGACCATTGTGGCTATGTGGTTGTCAAAGTAGAGACTGTGTCCCTAGGTCTCATATTACACTTTTGGTGTTGAGTGGACTACCACCTATGTGGTAGTTCAATGCCACAGGGGTTTTTCCCAAAGGGAATGCATTTTTTGGCATTGAGGTTAAAGCCGCGGTTTTGACTCCAGGCATCTGTTTTATCGAGGCCCTTTTGTAGAATGTCCACATCCTTAGGGGACTCAATAATGGTCCCCAGTTTGCAGTCGTCTGTGAACTTTGTTAGCCATAAGCCCTCCGTGTTGGGTTGGACTTTCGAGAAGCAGATGCCGAACAGGAGGGGACCCAGGACTGAACCCTGGAATACTCCACTTGACACCAGTCTGGAGACGGATTTAGAATTGGCTACTTTCACAGTGTGGGTTCTGTCAGTGAGCCAGTTGGCCACTCAGGTTTAGGAGACACGATCTACCTTTCACAAACCTAAATTGGGTGGGGTCCAGAGTTTGCAGGTTACCTATGTCTTTGTTTATAAGTTCCATGATGATACATTCCATGGCTTTGCAGATCAGACTCATTAGACTGATGGGTCGGTAGTTCCCAGGGTCCATAATGGATCCCCCTTTGTGGAGTGGGATCATGGTAGCTGTGTGCCATTCAGTAGGCACAAATCCAGTAGTGAGGCTATGATTGAACATGGTACTTAGGTGGGGTGCCAGTTCATTTTATAGTTCGTGAAGAACACAGCCTGGGATGTTATCAGGTCCCATGGATGCTGTATTTTTGGCTTTGGTAAGTGCATTTTTCACCTGTGTGGCCGTGATTATAGGGTCTTGGCATTCATCTGCTATAGAGATGGGCCCTTTTGGAGGTGAGAGGGGGAGAAATTTGCACTGAACCTATCTGCCAGGATGTTGGCGATATCAGCTGGTTCTGTATGCTTAGTGCCATTGTGCTGTACCTCAGTGGATATCTGAGTGTTGCCATTGAGATTCTTGACATAGCTATAGAATGCCTTATGATTGTCTTTAGAATCTGTTGCAATTTTTTTTTGTCGCTACTAAGGCTGACAACAGAGTTTTTCCTATCTTGGGATTTTACTCTTCTTTGCAACAGTTTTTTTCATTTTGTTGTAGAACTTGTTTATGGCAGAGGACCATCAGATTGGCTTCTTTTTTTTGGAGGATAGCATCTTGCTTCTATTTGGGATGGCATGGTCCATGCACTCGTGTATGTGTTCATACAGTGCATTGATGTAGGATTCAGCAGTCGCACTGCTAATGTCCATCTGCAAGGTTGTGGTAAAGTTAGCCACTTTTGTCTTAAGGAGCGTGAAATTGGCATTTGAAAAGTTTTTACGGTGGTTTCCTTAATAGGGGGTGGGGGCAGGATGTGGATCTCTAGGGTGATTAGCTTATGACTGGATCTGACCAATGAGGGGCTGACCTCTGGTGTGGAGCACCAGTTGCCTATGTTGGTAGCGATCAAGTCTTGGATACTGCTGCCCCTGGTGGGGGGGGGGTCTGGATCAATTGGTCCAAGGTGTTAGAATTTATGAATTCCAAAAAACGCTGTGCCAGTGTGTTGGTACATGAATAGTTTTCCCAGTTAATAGCGGGGTAGTTGAAGTTTTCCAGTATGAGGGTGTTGGGTTGTACCTTGATATTTTCCAGTTTGTTAAGAAAAGTGGAGTGGGGTCTTGGGGCATAGCGGGGGATCTGTAGCAAGTTACAATTTGTATTGCAGTCTTACCCAGTGTTAGTTGCACCTGGAGAATTTCAGGTGCATTATGTTAGGCAATTACCCTGGAGGTGTGGATATCCTTGGTGAAAATGGACACACCTCCACCTCTGGTGTTTCAGTCTGGGTTAGATGGTCGAAAGGTGTGGTATGAATTGTAGCCTGGTATTGCAGGGGTGCTCTCTGGAGCCTTGAATTAGGTCTCTGTCACTGCGCAGTTGTCGATGTTCTCCATTTTAAGGAGTGCCTCGACTGAATGCATTTTGAGGTTTAAGCTTCTAACATTGAGTAGCATTACCTTCGGATTTTGTTTGTCTGTACCAGTTACAGAGGTAATTGTCATTTGAACCTTGCCTAAAAAAGGTACTACTGGGGTGGCAAGAGTCTTACACAGTATCCAGAAACCCAGGGGCGACAGGTGCAGGTCATCTCTGGCAAAGCATCGTGGACTGTCAATCATGTCATTCCAGGCTTACAGATAGTGGATCCCCTTAGAATAACACCAGAAGTTGAGCCAGTTGTTGAAGTCAATTATTTTGTCCTTGTACTGAAGTATCATTCTGGGTGATGGCAGGATGCTACTCAGGGCTAGGGTCATACCTGCCTGGACCACATGATCCAAGAGCTCTTCCATGTCTCTTTTCATGTAGTCCAGGGAGGTACGTCTCTGGTCATTCACACCAACATGGACAATGACAGAGTCATACTTGAGTGCATGTGTTATGTGGAGGATCCTGGTACCCGACAGGCAGCTGACAGTAACCTTCTCCTTGTTTAGTCTGGTGAGTGGGACATCAGTGTGCCTGACTATAGAGTCACCTATGACTAAAGTGTTGGCTACGTTGTCTTGCCTTAGGGGCTGAGGTTGAGTGGTATACTGGTGTTGTGAGTTATGTGTCACTTGGGTTGTGTTGGGAGGTGTTGGTTGTTTGCTTTTCAGCTTTGGAGGTCTCTGTTGTTTGGGCAGATTTGTTTTAAGGACCTCCAAGAATGTAGGTGTGCATTTCATATTACAATGTGTGGGTGTAGGTTTTGAAGGATTATGTGTTGTGTGGTGTGAGTGTTTACCTTCTACTCTTGACTGTCTAGTCCAGTCCTGGCTGGAGAGAGCGTGGCTTCCAGTTTGGCAATATAAGTGCATCTCTCACAGATTGTAGTGTTAGGTGGTAAGAGGAGAGGGTTGTCTGTGTAGATAAAGCAATTGCTACATTGCCTCAGGATGCCCAGATTCACCAGGAGGACAGGGGAAGACACTGAGAGCTGACCCTTGGACATACCTGGACAGGTACTTATTTATTTAAGCGCTAACTATTTAAGTACTAACTGTTTTTTCTTACTTGGTAAGGAGAGTTGAATGTTGTAGCAATTTATGGTCTATTTATTGCTTACAATGTTTTCTAGGCTAGTGCTGATCTTCGAGGAAGAGATTTGAGTGCTTAAAAGCAGAACTGGCTAGTTCTAAGGGAAAACTTGAAGAGCACACTTTCTGGTGCCTGTAACAGTTTAACCCTAATTCAGAAAGATGAAAGGGATAAAAGTAGCCCAAAATGGTCAATAAAACTACAGATTCTGAGTTGAAACCACTCCTCCGGTGACAACATAGGCTGCTCAAAGCTCACCACTCTCACTGATGAACAGAGAAGCTTCCCTCTATCTTAATAAGGTCTGGGCAACACAGAAACTGCAAAACAGTCCAGAATTCAGCAAAATCTGAAAACTGGACTCTACTGGTTATAGAAAAGCAGGAAACGAGTAGAGAGAGAGAGGAATTTTTTTGAAAATTAAAACAGATACAGCTATACAAACACTATCAAGGCAGAAAAATGGCTATTGCACTTGAGTGTGTAGCCCACAATAGTTAAACAGTTGAAAAACACTTAAAAATGATCAGTTAAAGTGCAAACAGTATCAGAATCCAAACAACAGTTCAAATAAGTTGCAGAGTTAATAAAAAATGCTCAGAATAGTGGGATTAGTGAAAATAAGCAATAAAAACAAAACAGAGGTACTTAATCCACTCAAAGTCTCTCTTTTCTCTCTCTGCTGCTGTAGAACTCTGTAGAACACCCTGGCAGGATCTTGTTGGTTTAAAAGCTACCTCTCTAACAGAGAGCATGTTGTCAAATGGCAAAATTCCATTTCTCCCTATATTCACAACCCTACAAGTGTACCCCAAGGCTCAATATTAGGCCCACTCTTGTTCAATATTTTCATCAATAATCTTCACCAAGTCATCCAGCAAGGTCCCTAGTCCAGTACCAGACTACTCCACTATAGTCTGCTCTGCTCACAACTAAAATATTTTAAAGCAACATATACAAACTGCATTCCCTACTGTGGAAACTTGGCTACATAAAAAACACTTTCTTTCAATCCCAAAAAGACCAAACTTAACGATATTCATTCCCAAGAAAAATACCACCATTAATAAAACCAACTTTGAAATACTCTCCCTGAACTCCAAAAAAATTGAGTTAGTCACCTCTACTAAACTGTTAGGGGTAATAATTGATGAGAACCTTAAATTTCATCTTCACATTCAAAATAATATCAGCATGACCCACAAAAAACTTGGGCTTCTTTATAGACACAATAAGTTCCTTTCCCTCCCCTCCAAAAAAAAACTTTTTCCCTCTCTAACGTATGACGTACCTTTATTAGTAAACCTGCAGTCCTCCCTGCAGACTAAATTAGAAGCATGTTATAACAAGATCACCAAGTTTGCCACTTATAGTTGCCACTCTACTCATCACTGCACTAAAACATCTTCAGTGGCTGGAATTCCCCCATCACCTTCTCTTACTTCAACTTACAACCATGCATAAATTAATACACAAGCCTCAAGACTGCCCTGCACTTAGTTCTTTATTCTCCCTGTATAATCCTATTAGGCTTCTTCATTCTGAACATCAGTATCGTTTTCAAAGACATAAAACCAAGCTACCTGCAAGTCAACAATTATACTCTTGTAGCATAGCTAAACTCTGGAACAATCTACCCCTTCTATCCGCTGACATTTTTAAAACTGCCTTACACAATCATCTTCCTTCAAAGTGGGTGTGTAATTGTTCCTCCTCTCTCTCAGGCATTACTTAAATCAATATACTCTTAAACCTGTCTTCCCTCACCTTTCTCTAATACACCTTCTCTTTTATCAGTAGAACTTTTACTTTTTTTACCCCTACATAAACCTCCACTTAGCTCCACTACCCTTCTCCTTTCCTCACATCCCACCTTTCTCTCTTTTTCTTCATTTCTCCTCTGTACACTCTTCCCTCTCAATCCTTCCAATCTTCCACCTCTCTCCTTTCTCTCTTCCCTTCTTCCCCTGTTATTCTGCCTTCAAACCAACTTTCTACTAGTTCATTTATATTCTCACCCGGGCCATTTTATATTTGGCCTTATTTCCCTATACCTCTCTTGCTGCATACTACTGTCTCACTCTAACATTTTTGTTCTATTTTATATCTTCTTGTTATTGTCTCTTTCACCATGAAGATGGTCAGCCTTCATGTCTTCATGTCTGTAACTTCTTGATGTAATATCTGAAAATATTTTTTTTTCTCTCTTAACTTTGTTGTAATTTCTGTAAATATTTTTTGTGTATTTCTTTTTATTACATTCTACAGCCTTTCTCTCCGGGCCGCCACTGAAAATGGGCTTCATTGGCCCAGTGGACATTCCCAGTAAACAAAGGTCAATAAATAAATTAATTAAATAAATAATGCCCATGTAATCAGTATGACTTTATATTGATGTATGTCACAGAGCATTTAATGATGGAAGTTATATACATGTACACATGCTCCATACTGCAAGTGTCACTCTGATGGTTGAATGAGAAATGTGTAGAATGTTGATCTGCTCCACTTCAAAAACACATGCCTTACCAAACCAACAGTATACATAGTATAATCCCAAATCATAAGTTCTCAAGGGGCATATTACTATAGGTGTTGGGGAAGGAATATATATAATCAAATGGCAACAGCGGCCATCAATACATTACCTCACATCACACATTGTAATACTCACTTGTAGGCCTACCATACATCCATACCTCAACATAAATATCAATGACAGCAACACTGACATGTGAAATGTTCTCAGGGTCATAGGACATTACTAAGCTAATGGCCAACATCACATGAAATGCTATCCATTATTATACCATTTATACCATTTAAACAAAACTCCCTATATCTAAATAATGAAAGATAGCAAGGCTATGTGCATATGTGTGTATTTTTTGAGTGCATTACATACTGCCTCTGTCCATATGTGACATGTGCACCTTCCCATGACAAAATTAGTAATCATACATCCGGTGGTCTGGAGGTGGCTTGCAGAGGCTCATCGAAGGATACTGCCTCATAATCTGTGTATGCGTCTAAGCTGAGGACATCCTCAACTCCTCTGCAGGAAGGATGTCATGTAACAAGAGAAAAAGGGGGAATGATGCACACATGGGGCTATACTAAAGGTTCCTTTAAGTGGTACTGAAATGAAAAGTGATTCCAAAGATCATACAATAACCGTAATTTACCTCCAACCACACACGCAACAGTAGCCTTGGTCCAATTTGAACATTACACCTGAGTAGGTATAGAAGCTAAATTCCATACAATGCAACACTAGCACCACCATCTATGTCTGACTAACACTGTCTTGTTGCACTTTATAGGGTATGATAGCATCACTGTATGCTCAGAAGAACATGAGTGTCTGACATAGATGTGGATTTGCATCTCAGTGTAAAATTGTCTCAAAAATACTTGTATACACAAACAAGTTGCCTGCTGTCAGATTTGAACCCCTAAATATCTAGTTACAAAAGCTGTAGAACGCAGTACTTAATGTTACTTCCACAGCACAAGTTTGACTTGAATACTGTCAGAGTGCACTTTATACAGGATGACATCAGTGTATGTTACAAGATGATGTTTGGAGGAGTGACTGACATAAATGTAGACTCGCATGCTATTCTAAAATTGTCACCATACTGATTATTGAATGTGTGTACACACACACACATACTAACTGACTGCAGTGACACTAGAAACCTGATCTATAGGAACACAGTACTCAACATAAGCGCCACAGCACAAGTCTGGATTTTATAGTGTCAGACAACACTTTATAGCTTATGACATAACAGTGTCTGGTGAGAAGATGATAGTAGGAGTGTCTGACATGCTGTTCTAAAATGGTCTCCAGAATGTGAACTGACTGAACACCAACACACACCCACACCCTAGCTGATTGCTGTGACTAGAAACCCTGCCTATCTATCTGCAGAACACAGTACTTAATGCAAGTACCACAGCATGTCTAGCTTTTATATAGTGTCAGACAACACTTTATAGATGATGACATCAGCAGTGTCTGGTGAGAAGAAGATGGTAGTAGGAGTGACTCACATGCTGTTCTAAAATGGTCTCTAGAATATGAACTGAACACACACACATTTTTGATTAGCATGAATGCAACTGTGTATGCATGTGTGTTCATATTTCTGATGAAGTGATGTCCACATAAGGCATCTATAAGACAATCTCAATATGTATTGTCAGTATTATGCTTTACATGCTGTAACAATGCAGATATGCCATTTCATTTTTGCAGTGTAGTTGACATTTGGGAACTATTACTCACATATCTATTTTCAAGTGCAAGTCGAACTAAATATGTTTTCAGTCACTAACAAGTTCCTTCCCTTTGGTTGTGCTTTTACATGGATTTTAATGTGATGAAGACTAAATGGGCAATAAACATAGAAATACATGCTGATCAGCTCTTTCCATAGGGCACCAACGAGCAACCCGGTTTGCAGGATTGATGGCAAAATGTTTGTGAATGTGAGATTCAGATTTAATGAATACTTGAACTTAAGTACTTATGCATATAGGCTATAGTAGAATACCTGACAGATACTATGTTGTTCATTCTGTACTTTATATTAGAAATGTGTCATAACGTTTAAGATAGTAAGTACTATTGGTATTGCCTTCTTCATTTGCATGGAGTTAAGCAATGAGCAAACATGTCTCTGCTTAAATGGGAAAACAGAAATACTTGTAGTGGTTCACTTTCCTTCATGCAAACACAGTAAGTTGCAGCATTCAACACTTTGGACAGTACTGAGTAGAAGAAAAACTTGTTTAAATCACCAGTGTAAATCCTGGTAGTTAGTTCTGAGTCCTATGTTACTGGATAGAGTGGTGAGCAAGATATGTTGTTTGTCCAAGTATGGAGCCATATATCCAGTAAAGGAGTGATGAGCCAAATACTGGTTGCTCATGGATGTATTACACAAGAGACTATTTTATTAAAGACTCTGCACCAGAAGTTTTGGGTGGCATAAACCTATGTTCACCAGAGACCATTAGGCTGCTTTAGTTTCAAAGACCCATGCAGTGTACCAAAGGTCTTATTTCCCTGATCCAGAGACTCTTAACCATCAGCTGCACCTGTGGGTTTAACAGTTAAAGAACTCAGACAAGCACACAGTAAGAAAACCAACACCAAATACCAATCAGGGGGCCTGGCAAAACAGACCATGTTAATTTATCTTGTAAACATTTTTATTGTTAATGTTCAGCAGAACAAAATCTGGCAACAGAGGTGTGTAAATTTGGGTCAGCTGACAATCTGGTCTACTCACCAGGGTGTCTCCTATCAAAAGAGAATTGTAAGCCTCTGTACCTGAGTGAGCGAGTCTTGCCACCGTGTGTAATCATATACTCATGTGTACTCACCAGTGTACATTCGATGGCAACAGTTACGCACAGACACTTTACACCTGACTTCAAAATTTTAGAAAAGAAGCAACAGTTAAATGCACTGTTTTGGTCTGCCAAACTAAGAGGTGTAAGGGTGTCTCTGCAATCCAAAGCTATAGTGTTCCCATTAATTACCACATTGATGGTAGTCCACTGAACACAGAAGGCGTTATAAGAGATCTGGGAACACAGGTTGACATTAACCTCCCTTTTGACCACCACATTGCCAGTGTGGTCAGAAAGTCCTATGTCACACATCTCATTACTAAGGGTTTTGCATACAGGAAGAAAGAGGTCATTGTCTACATCTACTCTTCCCTCATTAGGCCAGTCATTGAGTACAATGCCCCATTTGGCATGTACCTCACTAAACACCTGCAACAACTGGAGAGGCCACAAAAGTACCTCACAGAGAGGATCCTAGGCCTTAAACATTTGTCTTATATGGACAGACTCAAAAAACTCCAACTATTCTCTCTCTCATACCGCCTAATTAGAGGCAATCTCTGCTTGACTTAAAAAGCCATGTCTGACCCAGCTCTGTTAGAAATGCTACATCTAAAGGAATCCCAATCCCTCCACACCACATGCTCCAGAGACTGTAACCTCATTACCACAACCAACAGAACATGCTGGAGGGACAGGTTCATAACCCAGAGACTGCCCATGCTCTGAAATAGAATTCCCATACATGTCAAGCAGAGCACCTCACTTGCCCTCTTCAAGAGAAATCGCGATGAGTGGATGGGAAATGAAAATTTCACCTCAGGAATCACACCGGTGGCTCTACTCGACAGAGGCACAGGGAACTAACATCGGGTGTCACAATGCCAGGGTACTTCTATGGGCTAGGCTTGTAAAGGCTCCAGGGCCATTAGCCTAGTACACACCTATGGACCTATGAACCTATAAGAAAAGTGACTTCAAATTACCAAGTGTTTAAAGTTCTGACTGTCAGTATATTTCAGTTCCTGCTGATTTATTTTAACAGTGGACTGTAGCAAGTAAAAGTAGCAAACACAGCTGTGTGTATATTACAGAACTTTAAATGTTTTTGTTCACTCTTGTCATGACTTTACCCAGTACTGTGGGCAGCTATGCACAACAATGTACCAGGTGTCTGACAGTAAATTTCCTCTCATCTTCCCTCCTCAGTTGCTTCAAAGTGTTCATATTTGTAGATTTCCAAAAAGACTGTGGTTTATTTTATTCAGTTACTACATTTTGCATACTTAAGGGTACAAGAATTTACAGATATATGCTGAGTCAGATTTCAAGAGGCCAATAAAAATATTTAATTGTTCAGAAAGGCACTAGAAAATTTTTTTATCAATAAATGACTCTCAGTCAGTTTAAATGTTCCAGAGTTAAAGTATATACTCACCCATGACTAAGTTTTTGCATCCTGAACAGAAAACATCTTGAGTCTTGCATCATGCCCAGATAAAAATTATTTTCCCTAGCAGCACAAAATCACCACAGTTTGCTCCACATTTTGTAACCCTCCCCAAGTTAATTTGCGCCAATACCATGTTCAAGGATTCTACTAAAGGTCCCATAATTCCTTTCACTGCAAAGCTTAATAATCACTGGTTGTTTCTGTAACAAAATATCGAGAGTACTCAATTTACAAAGACAAAAAAAAAACATTTTTTTTCTTGTTTATACTTTATATTCTGTATAAACCCTACTACTAGAATGCTGTATGCTGTCTTTACTAAAGAAATTATTAATTTATACATAACTTATGTTTCTATGGAACCTATATCTCTGTATGATATTTTTGTGTAATTTCTTTATGACATGCTATTGGAGCTTTTCTCCCCTGGCCTCCGCTGAAAATGGATATGTGTCCAGTCAGACTTTCCCGGTTAACAAATGTAAAATACATAAATGAATAAATATTGTAAGGGGGTATTGAAATGCATTAAATCTTCTACATAGTCTTATCTATAGTAATGGGAGTTGGCACAGAAGGCTAAGACTTTGCGCTGTAGTACTTGTGGTACAGGGTTTGATTCCTTTAGCACTCTCTTGCCTACTGTGTGACCCTGTGCAAGACATGCCTCCTGGGTTGCCCATAAAAAGGGGCTGTGTGTTTAGTGAACCTTCCTGATTAACAAATGGGTATTCATTAATTAGCATAGTGCTCTTAGAAAAAATCCATCCCATGAATATACAATGAACATCAATGCACTCTCAGATAATCACACAGTTATCCAAGTATACCCACGGTTAACTTATAAGGAGGAAAAAAGTTACCCAAAAGGGCATTATCTACAGTGACTCCTTAGAATCCTCAACTTCTTTCAGCAGCTTCCACGTCTGTGCCAACCTGGACCTTACAACTGCAAATGGCTTCTGGTGTAGCCATCTCTGAAAAATGTTTATATAACTTGCTATGCATTCTTCTGAAGGACTTGACTGTATGAATGAGGCCTTCTCCTAGTCTACAACAGCCACATCCAATTCCCTTTCATCTTGGTCCTCATGATCATATTCATTAACTGATTTTAGTACCAACTGTGAAGTGTCCTTTCTGAAAATATACCCTAAAAATTCTGGGTATAAATGATAAAACTTCAACTTCTCAACATAACATTCCTCCACAGGCAGGCCAAACTGAATCTCTGTGTGCCTACAAATTATAATCATTCTTTAAAAAAAAAAAAAATAGGGAACCACAATAAAGAGAGCAAATGACCATTCACAGAGTCAAACCTTAAACTATACCTGAACCTTGCATGTACAACAGTTGCAGGCATAACCACTTAATTTGACTTGCTTGCAACCTAGTCCATTCAACCAACTTGGCCTGTACATAAGTCCCACAACCTCCTCTTTCTACCTCTGGAACGGAGCGCTCATCAGGAGATTATCCAAAATGCCATTTGTCTTGATCCCCAGTTTCTCTCGTTACATCTCTTCTAAATATATTCTAGTATTTTGGTCATTATAATCCATACAAAAGGACTGTATTTGTTCATGCTGTAACATGAAAATTCATTGTCTCTAGCATTTCTGCATCCTGTTTTATTCATGGTATGTGGAACTGTCCAACATCATTGTAAGGTTTTTGAATCCTATCAGCAGTTACTTCCATGCTACAGCCCATCAAAATCTGCCCCATTTACAGTGGCTATAAAAAGTTTACACACCCCTGTTAAAATGTCAGGTTTTTGTGATATAAAATAATGAGACCACAATAAATCATTTCAAAACTTTTCCCACCTTTAATGTGACCTATAACATGTACAATTCAATTGAAAAACAAACAATTCTGTTAGGGGGAAAAATATAAAAAATAAAAAATGTGCAATAATCTGGTTGCGTAAGTGTGCACACCCTTAAACTAATAAGCACCTTTTGATTTAATTACAACATTCAGTCTTCTTGGCTACATCTGCCATCAATTAAAGAGACCCTGATTAAACCCAAATAAAGTTCAGCTGTCCTAGTAGGATTTTCCTGACATTTATTCAGTTGGTTGCTACAGCAAAAGCCATGGTTGTAGAGAACTTACAAAGCATCAGGGATCTCATTGCTGAAAGGTATCAGTCAGGAGAAGGGTACAAAAAATTTCCACAGCATTGGATATACCATGGAACACAGTGAAGACAGTCATCAAAAAGTGGAGAAAATATGGGACGACTAACATTGCAAAGAACTGAACATCCCTCCAAAATTGATGAAAGGACAAGACAAAAACTGGTCAGAGAGACTGTCAAGAGACCTACAGCAACACTGAAAAAGCTGCAGGAATTTCTGGCAAGTACTAGTTGTGTACTACATGTGACAGCAATCTCCCGTATTCTCCATATATCTGGGCTTTGGGGTAGGGTTGCAAGACAGAAGCATTTTCTTACACAGAAAAGCATCCAGGCTCAGCTAAAACTTGCAAAACAATACATCGACTCTCCCAAAAGCATGTGGGAAAATGTGTTGGTTTAATGAGACCAAGGTTGAACTTTTTGGCCACAATTTCAAAAGGTACGTTTGGCGCAAAAACACTTCGCATCACTAAAAACACCATCCCCATGGTGAAGCATGGTGGTGGCAGTATCATGATTTGGGGTTGCTTTTCTTCAGCTGGAACTGGGGTTTTTGTCAAGGTGGAAGGAATTATAAACAGTTCCAAATACCAGTCACTTTTGGTCCAAAACCTTCAGGCGTCTGCTAGAAAGATGAAGAGGAATTTCACCTTTCAACATGACAATGACCCCAAGCATACAACCAAATCAACAAAAGAATGGCTTCACCAGAAGAAAATAAAAGTTTTGGAATGGCCCAGCCAGAGTCCAGACCTAAATCCAATAGAACATCTGTGGGGTGATGTGAAGAGGCTGTGCACAAGAGATGCCCTCGCAATCTGACAGATTTGGAGAGCTTTTGCAAGGAAGAGTGGACAAATATTGCCAAGTCAAGATGTGCCACACTGAGACTCCTACCTAAGAAGACTGAATGCTGTAATTAAATCAAAAGGTGCTTTAACAAAGTATTAATTTAAGGATGCGTACACTTATGCAGCTAGCTTAATGTACGTTTTTTTTTTTATATTTTTTCCCCTAACAGATTTGTTTGTTTTCAATTAAATTGTACATGTTATAGGTCACATTAAAGGTGGGAAAAGTTTTGAAATGATTTATTGTGGTCTCATTTTTTATATCACAAAAAATGGCATTTAAACAGGGGTGGGTAAACTTGTTATATCCACTGTATGTTAATATTTTTGGTTTAAATGTGCAGCAAGTCTTCTGTTGTGATTGGTCACTTCTTCATGTCCAGCCTGAGAGGTTATTTCATTTATTTGACCAGACATGCTGAGGCAATGCTGCTCTTGTATTGAGATGCAAGTCCATCCTAACTTACAGTTGCAGCTGCCACACCATATCAATCCACTTTTTCACAAAGGGATTTAATTAAAAAATAAATAAATAAATAAAAAGTATTAACCAGACCTAGGCACACAGAATCAAGAACTGGTGTGTGTGTGTATTTTATAGTAATTAATTAAACTGAAAAATTAACTTCTCATCAACTAATTACATCTGTCAATTTTTAAAGACATATTTACATTTGTGAAGGAAATAAATAAAATAACGAAACATTAAAAAAACTATAAACATACATCAAGTACTTTATAACAATTCTAAAGCTCTCTTCTTAAGAACAGGGGTCAGCGAAATATACTCATTAATATCTGGTGGCATATTAGAATGCAATTTAATAATCCAATAAAATTCTCTTAACTCTAAAGAAAGCTCCCACCACCCACATCTAGGTTTCATTAGTACTTGTTCCAGAATATGAAACTTAAAACTTGTAAAATCCTGACAATAAAGTGAGTGTTTATATAATGAATTGCTGATGTTCCCTTTTGCAATTGCATAGAGGTATTCATAAATTCTAGCTTTCTTTTTTCTGTCTTCCCTATGTAATAACTTCCACAGGTCTGGCAGACTGAGATGTATACCACACCTTTGGTATTACAGTTACCTTTCACGAGCTTAACCTTGAATCCTCCGTCCCTTAAAATGATGTTAGACTCTATTATATAGGGGTACTGTCTACACGTTCCACACTTAGTGGTACCTTTGTCAGGTAGAAATGTGAGACTTTATAGATTGCTCAAATAACGATTTCAAATTTCTACCAATCTTATAGACAGAATTTGGTTCGCCTAAAATGTTCAGAATATCTGGATTGCCTTTAAATATAGTCCAATTTCTAGAAATGTTTGATCTAACCTCTGCTCTTCCTATACCAAATGGTAGAATCATTCTATCACTATGCGGGTGTTAACTTCAGCCTTAGTGATAATATTAGCCAGGTTGCTTTCTCCTAGTAAGAGCATATATTTAGTTCCCCATCATGCCAAAATGATTGATTTAATGGAAGCAAGCAGATTATTAGGGTAACCTCTATTTTTAAACATATTCATAATAATAGCAATTTCTGATTTGAAACTTGTGATGTCTGAACACGTATGTGCTGCCATCACTAATTGTCCTTTGAAAATATTTCTTTTTGTGAAATTAGGGTGATAGCTTTTGTAATCTAAGTAGCTTGAAAAAGTCTGTTTTCTAAATATTCTAGAAATGAACATCCCATGCAAATTATCTTTAGTACGTGTGACATCTAAATAATTAATAAAATTATCAGAAACAGTTTATAGGTTCATAGGTGGGCACTAGGCTATCTGCCCCTAAGGTATTTATAAGCCTAGCCAGAATGTGTTGGCTTTCACCACCCCCTTAGATTAGTTCCCTGTGCCTCTGTCCAGCAGAGCCACTGAAGTGATCCCCGAGGTAAACTTTCTGTTTCCCTTCCACTCATCAAGGTTTCTTTTGAAGAGTGTTACCAAGGAGCTCTGCCTAATGTAGATTAGGATCTTGTTCCAAAGCATGGGAAGTCTATGGGACAGAAATGTATCCCTCTAGCACGTCCTATTTATTGTTGTGATGAGGTTTAGATCACTAGAGCGTGTGGCTCGAGGGGATAAGGTTTTCTTTAGGTGGAGCATGTCCATCAATTCTGGGTTGGACATGGCCTTGTATGTCAGGCAGAGATCACCTCTGAGTAGGCGGTATGCAACCGAGTACAACTGGAGTTTCTTCAGTCGAGCTGCATAGGGTATCTGTTTGAGGCCATTGATCCCCTTGGTGAGGTACTTCTGTGGTCTTTCCAGCTGTTGCAGGTGTCTTGTAAGGTACATCCCAAATGGGACGTTGTACTCTAAGATGGGTCTGATGAGTGATGAGTAGAGGGGCACAATGACCTCTTTTGATCTGGATGCAAACCCTTTTGTGATTAGGTGGTCCACATAGAAGGATTTTCTAATGACTTTGGCAATGTGATTATCAAAGGTGAGATTACTATCTACTTGGGTCCCCAGATCCCTTATTATGTCTTCCTTATTTAGGGAACTTCCACCTATGTGGTAGATTATGGGCACTTTGTTTTTTCCAAAGGGGATGACTATGCACTTTTTGGTATTTAGCTTGAGGCCATGATTTTGACACCAGGTATCCGTCTCAGTGAGACCCTTTTGGAGGATGTCTGTGTCAGCCCTCAGAGAGTCAATTATAGCCCCTAGTTTGCAGTCGTGTGCGAACTTGGTCAGCCATAGTCCTCGTGTGCTTGCCTGTACCTCTGAGAAGTATATGCCAAACAGGAGGGGGCCTAGGACTGAGCCCTGGGGAACGCCACTTGTGACCGGTTTAGAATCAGACGTAGCTCCCCAACTTTCACCATATGGGTTTTATATGTGTATATATATATATATATATATATATATATATATATATATATATATATATATATATATAAAATGTGTGTGTGTGTGTGTGCATACATGTATGTATATATATATATATATATATATATATATATATATATATATATATATGTGTATATATATATATATATATATATATATATATATATATATATATATATATATATATATATATATATATATATATATATATATATATATATATATATATATATATATATATATATATATATATATATATATAAATATATATATATATATATATATATATATATATATGGATCCCTATCGCAACACCGACACGCCACAAACCCGACACTCAAAACACTGACACCAAAACACCGAAGCACAAAACTGACAACTCACAAAACCGAACACCATAACACCGACACCCAAAACACCGACACACAAAACGTAAACTACACATTACACACAACTATACATGCACTAACCATAACCCAAACCCTAACCCTAATATCCGACACTACCGCACACTTACCCTACCTGCACCCTAACCCTAACTCACTTAACCCACCACTAAACATACAATCCATCACTATCGCACACTTACCCTACCCGCACCCTAACCCTAACTCACTTAACCCGCCACTACACCTAAAGTCCGTCACTATCGCACACTTACCTTACCCGCACCCTAACCCTAAATCCCACACTATCTCACACTTAACTGTCTGCTCCCTAATGCTAAATCCCTCACTATCGCACACTTACCGACTCGCGCTCACACGTTGCCCATGTCGGTGTTTCGGCTGTCGGGATTTCACCTTGTCGATCATCTGTCTCGTCGGTCTTCTCGAGTCGGTCTTCTTAGCGTCGGTGTTTTGGCATGTCGATCAAGTCAAGGGGACCCATATATATATATATATATATATATATATATATATATATATATATATATATATATATATAAACTGGTTTTTTAGTGTATCTGCTTTATTTTCTGAAAAAAAAAAATAATATATATATATATATATGTATATATATACATATATATATATATATATATATATATACTTGTTTCCCACCTTTCTAAGCTAGTATAGTCCAGTTTTCAGGTTAGTACTGAATTCAGGGCTGTGTTACAAATCTCTGTGTTTGCCCATAGTAAGGACTTGGATAGAAGGAAGTTCTCTGTTCACCTGTGAGAGAGGGGAGCTTTGAGCAGCCCATCTGTCCCTGGAGGAGTGGTTTCAGCCAAGAAATTGGTAGTTTATTGGCCATTTTAAGCTAATTTCTATCTCTTTCATTTCCCTGCTCTAAATACCATATTTGCCCAGTTTTGCATGCCGGGCAGTGCTGGTTAGCTAGGGTAAAACTATTCCTGGCTCCACAAAGTCTCCTTTTCAATTTTTCGTATAGTTGAAGTAAATTTAAAATATGTACACAAGTCATTGAGGTGTTACAGAAACAGAGCTGGTTGGGCATCTGTCTCTTTCCATAAAATAAAGATATCATCGAAAAATCTTAAGTATGTACACCATTTGAGGGAAAATGTGCGTTAAAATCTATTTTTTCTTCCCATGAATATAACACCATGTTAGCGTACAAAGGGGCAGAGCTTGCTCCCATTGCCACACCTTTGAGCTGTTTGTAGTATTTGCCCTCAAACAAAAATAAATTCATCTTAAGAATAAATTCCATTCCCATTATTACAAAGCTGATAAGTGTGTCATTAAACTTTGCTAAAGCCCTTGTTGCTTCATACAATAACTCTAAACCTTAATCGTGAGGGATAGATGTAAATATGTCTGTTACATCTATTGTAGAGAAGCAACAATCCTTTGAAAACAATGACTGATTAATCTTTGCTAAAAAATTCCATGAATCTTTTAGCAAATAGTACTGGGTCAAGCACATGTTTGAAAAGCCTGCCAATAAAAATACCTAAGGGATGCATAGAACTCCCATTAGCAGATATTATAATCCTGAAAGGTGAGTGTTCTATATCTTTGTGAATTGTAGGTATTCCAAAGGCTGTGGGTATATAAGGATGGTCAACATTTAGTATAATTCCTCAGAAATAGCCCCTTGTAGAAGTGTGTCCTCATTTAATACATTTATTTTCTTGCATGCAATAAACACTTAATTTCTTGAGGAAGTTTGGTACTTAATACCATCTGAAAATGTACAAGAAAGAGAGTTGACATAGTCTAACTTGTTAAAAATTACAATCCTCCCACCCTTATCAGGCTTCATGATCTTAATCAAATCATTACATCTTAATGCTTGCATTAGGTCACGTTCACCTCTAGTTAAATTAAACATCTTGTTACTTTTTTAAAATGCTTATTAGACAGAGCTGAATGTACTTCCGTTACACAAACGTACCCAAATGCTTGTATCAGGGGATGTAAAGGGGGATTGAAACAACTCTTTTTTCTATTAACATCAAAATTCCCCGTATTGGCCTGCTCTTGAAACATTAACCTAAAACTAAGCTTTCAAGTAAAATGTTTCATCAATTACTAAGGATGTATAGATATTAAAACCCCGAAGGGTATTTTAAATACCATTATTTTCTATCACAATACTGGCGGGTGTTGTACTAATATTTATTTCCATGTTCTCCCCCTGCCCTGCCTCTTGTTGAATTTGATTGCGGGTTCTGAAATAGAAAAGCTTGTTGCCTAGTTTTATTGTACAAACATTCAGATATTCTGAGAGGTAGATACTTGTTCTCAAAAGTATTGTCATTAACATTTCTATCATCTGAATAACGTTCTTGTTGAAAACTATTTCTTGAATCATGATACCCTTTCTACCTCCCTCACTTGTTCATTACTATACCCAAACGTTTGAGTCTCCACTTGATTTATATTACCATAAGATTTAGGAAAGGGGTAAACTTTTTTGTTTAAATAATCTTGATTATCTCTTCTAAGTTTGTGCCCCTTACAATTCAAATTCATGGATACATTTTTTCCAGTCTGCTAAAAATGCTGTCATATCTAGAAACATTGTATTCAAAAAGTAAATCATTGCTAATTTCATCATTAAGCTTTTCAAGTTAATTAAACAGTTCGCTAATACCCTTGTCAATACATTTTATAATAAAATGCATTAACTGAAAACCAAAACCATGGAACATTAATAGTAATTCGCCAATATCTGCAATTGCAAAAGGGAACATAAACAATTCATTGTATAAACACTCACTTCAGTTTCAGGATTTTAGAAGTTTTAAGTTTGGTATTCTGGAACAAGTACCAATGAAACCTAGAGGTGGGTGGTCGGAGCTTTCTTTAGAGTTAAGAGAATTTTACTGGATTATTAAGTTGCATTCTAATATACAACCAGGTATTAATTAATATATTTCACTGACCCCTGTTCTTGAGAAGAGAGCATTAGAATTATTATAAAGTACTTGATGTATGTTTATAGTTTTTTTTTTAATGTTTGGTTATTTTATTTTTCTTTCACAAATGTAGATATGTCTTTAAAATTGACAGGGATGTAATTAGTTGATGAGAAGTTAATTTTTCAGTTTTATTAATTACTATGAAAGACTCGATTTGTGTATGCTTTTTAGTTCTGAAGTAGTCTTTGTATGTGAGACGAAAGCACTTAACTTACCTTTTGTAATAAATTAGTTGTTTTTACATGCATAGACTGATTCAAATCCTTTGAGAGGTATAGAGCTTATAGTGCGATTCACTGAAGTGCCTGTTTGTTGTTTTTAAAAAAACTGTCTACATGCTTGTGAGAGGGAAGTGAAAGCAGCCAACAGAATGCGAAGATGTATTCTCAAGAGGACAGATTCCATAACAAAAATGTTATTACCACCATTCCACAGGACATTGGCCAAAAAACTCTCAAGTACTAGGTAAAGGTTTTTAGGCCAAGGACAACCAGAAAGCATTCTTTACAAAAAAATACAAAATTGTGTGCAGAGCTCATTATAAATGGAGCCACCTTTACTGAGCCAAGATATAGCAAACCTCCTGGCTGATAAATTCAGCTCCAGCTTTACTCCTCTCTCTACCTCAACCGTCCATCAAGAAATACCATCAAATACAACTCTCCCTACTATCACTATGGAACAGGTCCTTAATCCTCTAAGACTAAGAACACTGCATCAATGGGCCCAAACAATATCCCACGGTGCCTTCTAAATAGCATGCAACATGACCTATCAGGGCCTCTGGAATAACTGTTTAACTGTAGCCTCCAAACAGGCTTCATGCCTCATGAATGAAGAATAGCAACAGTCAACCCTCTGCATAAAGGTGGGCTAACTACAGACCCATAAGTCTCACTAGTCTTATATGTAAAGCCATGGAAAGAATTGTCATGGAGATGATCAACAGAGATATAGTAAACCTCCAGGCACTGGACCCAACCCAATCTGGTTTTGTCAAGGGCAAATCATGCCTACTAAACCTGGTGGATTTCTTTGAGAAGGTAACCAAAACAATGCTTGAGGGAAAAATGGTTCACACTGCCTACCTTGACCTGGCCAAGGCATTTGACACAATAACCTATTCGGGCATTGTTGACAAACTCAAGAGATTAGGTACAAAGTCACATGTCACCTGGTGAATAGCCAGCTGGCTC
Organism: Protopterus annectens; assembly: GCF_019279795.1. NCBI lineage: Eukaryota > Metazoa > Chordata > Ceratodontiformes > Protopteridae > Protopterus > Protopterus annectens. The sequence continues at coordinate 496,976,671 of NC_056731.1, read as the reverse complement.
ACAGACAGGACCCAGGAAGTTAGAACTGGGGAGTCCACCTCTACAAAGAGGCCAGTCACAAGTGGAGACCCCTCAGGGATCGGTCCTTGGACTGCTCCTTTTTGGCATTTACTTCTCAGATATCAAGGCCAATGTTAGCGGTCTCTGGCTGACTAAATTTCCAGATGATTGCAAATTAGGAGTTGTCATTGAATCCCACACTGAGACAAATGTTCTCCAGGAGGGGCTAATGCAGACAAACTGGTGTCAGAGCTATGGACTGAAACTAAATGGAATGTCCACAGAGGCTATTCACTAAAAGAATACAGGGTGCAAGTAAAATGCCCTATGCAGACCACCTCAAGGCCATATCACTGTATTCTGTCTCCTACAGGCTTTTGAGGGAAGATCTATGTCTGGCATACAGGGCATTGTCAGACCCCACTCTGATGGACTTCTTGCATATTCACAAAAGAAGCAGCACCAGAATTACCCATTCTAAAGATTTAAACCTTGTCTGTGCTATAAATAGGACCTGTTGGAGAGACAGGTATGTATCCGAGAGACTACCCCATTTATGGAACAGGCTTCCCCATTCATGTGAAGCAGAGTTCCTGCCTAACTCAATTAAACTGCAACCTGGACAGCTGGATGAGGAACCAGAAATTCATCCCTGATTTGGTACCTATGTCTCTAATGGACAGAGGTAACCTGTAAATCGTTCATCTTCCAGGCCCATGCTTACACTTATCAAGGGTATCAGAACTTGTCAGAGATTTGGGATGCATGGCTAGGCTTAAAAAGGCCTTTGTGATCATTAGCCTAGTAAACACCTATGAAGCTATAATGGGGCTTCTGGAAGGAATCACAAGGGGTGGTACAAGAATGACCTGTGGAATGGGGAAGTCTAATATGGTTAGAGACTAAAGGATACAGAACTGTATTCACCGACTGCAGAAGAGCAAGTGAAAGACAATATTAGTGCAAAAGGCCACATCAGTGAGATGTCAGAAGGTCACTCTGAACAGGAACGACAGAGAGGGAAGGACAAAGGGTACAGCCAACAGATTATAGGACAAGTTGGCAGGGAAGCAATGTCATGACATTTGTCTGCTCTACTGTCATTTTAGTTGTAATAATTCTACAGCGAAGTTGTGTATTTGATATGACAACGTTATATAAAACACGTTACAGAGGTATCTTCAGCTCATACGTGTTATGTAGACTTCACACGTCTGTGAATAATAATGGCAATACACAGACACTGCACACTGCTGAAAATGACTTACCTTATGTTTGAAACGCACAACTTCTGCTGCTTCTTCTGATGGTAACAGTAATAGTAACAAGAAAACATCAGCTAGATCTTTTATTTAACCACTATGGCATAGATGCAGATATCACCTGTGATACCACTGAAGTGTTAAACTATGACTGGGTAGTCTGTCATACATCTGTGTGAGTTTGTGTGTGCGGCATGCAAAACAGAGACAAATGCATGACCTCTTCCTATGATATTGTTTTTTTTTCAACTGCTCTAATGATTCATTTCAAGTTATGTCTGTACAGTCCATATTTTCAGTGCTTCTTTCCAATTAACTAAATAAATTAATAGTAGTACATTGGATCCTGTTAGGAATCAAACAATTGGATTGCATTTAATGAGTTTAAGATCAGCTCTCTGTGTAGTTTCAGAAAACTGTATATTCCCACAGGCCTGCAGTATCACTGATAGCAGCCAAGCAGATAATCAGTGCTTCAAGTTTTTTTTTCGTTATGAGACCACTTTTTTCTATTAGTCTAGAAATGCTGGCCCATAGAGGAAAATGTATGATATTGATTACTTGACTGGCTGCATACCAAAATACTTTGACACCACACAAATGTATAATCTTCAGAAATCCTGCAGAATATTGCATTTTTTTACATAGGCATCTGCCTCTGATTCAAATTTCCTTTAATCTATACTCTTATTTAATATAGACATAAAAAATAACAAGCATTATTTTCTCATAATAAGTGTTAAGTTCTGAAATTAATGGATATTAGAATGAGATCTATCCACTGCTTAAAGATATGCAAAAATATATGTACTGAGCTATATACATGAGAGTTAATTTCAAAGCTATTATTTGTTTGCATGCCCTAGTGAGGAACTGCAGGATGATTAGTGGGGCAAGATTATGAACTAGCTTAGAAGCCAAAAGCCATTTTAAAATAATTAGTTTTAAGGTGTAATACATCACTCATGCTTCTTGTTTCTCTGTGTATTTTGCTGTACTGCACAATATTTCATATAGTACTATCCACACAGGTATACTTACCATAGCAATCTCCACTCAGCAATAATTTCAACTATGTGAATAGTATAAATGTGACAAAACAGACAAGCCAGTTCTAACAGAAGATTGCTGGGGTTCTGGTCTTGTAAAGATGATTGAAGTCTGCTTCCCTAAAAGTACTGCATTGAGTTTTGAAGACTAACTCCTCCAATGCACACAAGGAAGACCTGCCCAAAGAAGGTGGAAATGTAGCAAAACATCTGAAGGCAATAAGTTGTATGTATGCATCAGTAAGGCAAAGTAATTATAGCATATATTTTGATATTTTCCTGCATGTTAATAAAGTGCATAGGGTAAATTAATATCAGAAAAATATTCTATAAAATACAAGATGTCAAACTGAAAAGAATAAATAAGGGATGAATTAAATTACTTTATCTTTGAGAATGAAGTGAACACATTAAATAACCCGTTTGTGGGAACAGCAGAGTTACCATAATAACTGCTCAATCTACATAATCGAGTAATAAAACTCTACAACACCGAAATTAAACTGTTTATTGTATATGCAAGGCATGTCATTTAGCACTAATATTCTTTAGTGTTACTGGAATAAAGTATTTACAATTTAAATCAAATTATTATGAAGTAGTTTCATTGCATTTTTCTAATAATGAAAGAATGCCCTAGAGTTTGTATTTTAACTTAAAAATACTGAAAGTGCCTTTTGGAGCTATTAGGCATTTCTCTGAAAACTAGTTAAGTATATCAATATATTCAACCAAAACTCTGAACAAAGACAGACCTTGAGATGCAGTGAACATTCATACATGAATTAATACAAGGGAGAGTGTTATAACTTATAATGACTAAGATGTTAGATTTTTCATTTTATTAGTAATAAAGTTCAATGATGCAGTAGGAAAACTTAGAAATATAGTAGAATCAATTTCAAGACTTTATAGACACATTTAATTATATGCTGTCCAGTCTAGATACTACAAGTAAATACAAAGAAACAGTTTGTAAAGTACAACCATACAGTTAAGTAGCTCACAGTTCAATCAAGGATTTCCTATGGAAAGACATGTGTAACTTTACTGATTGTACTTAGAGCTAAAGCATGTGTCTAAACAATCTAGATATAGCATCAGTCTGTGTCTTTTCTAAACACCTTGGTTTGGGGCACTTGATGTGGTAGCATGCCATACAGAACAGATCAGACTTTTCATTCTCCAGCAACAGTCCAGTCCATTCTGTGTTGTCTTCAGATATTCACAGGCATACTGAGAGACAGAGAGAGAGAGAACAAATTCCTCCAAATTGTTTGAGCATACCTCTGCTTGGTGGTTATCAAGATGGCTCCTCAAAAGGTGCCTAAAACACCTAAACTGACCATTCACAACAGAGCAGTTGTATTTTGAGATCTTGCTGGATTGCATTATATGACTGTCACAAAAGTCAAGCTATCTCACAATAGAAAAGAAAATCCCTCACTTGGGCCTGCAGTCCATCATGTTGGCCAATGCCCAAATCTCATGATAACAGGCAAGGATGGTGACCTAGAATGACTTGTAAACTAAGGTCTTGTTGTACAACTCCCATTCCACCATCACATTCCTTTCTAGTGGCTACAGTATTTCTAGTAGAGCACTCACTAGTTCTATGTCACAGTCTTCCCTACCTTCAGTTATACATGAAATGTAAAGATACTTAACCCTACCTGAAATACCCATGTCCTACCCATCAACACAAGTGTGAGAGGCTCAACAGGTTGCACAACTCATCTTTGATATTGGAAAGCCAGACGGTTGTAGGTTATATTCTTGTAACAGGTGCTTAGGTTGATGTTCTATTAATGAGTGCAGTATTTTGTGTGTGTTGCACTCCTGAGAGTGCCGTACTTCAAATGAAATGTTAAATTGAGGTCTTATCTACCTGACTTGGTGGAATCTCAGGTGGAATGAAGAGAGTACAGAGAATTTTTCTGTGAGTCACAAATTTGACCCTAGTCTGTACAAATACCACTTGTGTAAAATCGGTGTGCCACTCAACCACAGCCAATAAGGCAAAACAACATACCTAACACACTAGTCATAGGCAACTCTATAGTCAGGCACACTGATGTCCCACTCACCAGGCTAAACAAGGACAAGGTTACTGTCAGCTGCCTGTTCGGTGCCAGGATCTGCTACATAACCCAGGCACTCAGGTCACTCCACAACAAGTACAAATATGACTCTGTCATTGTCCATGTTGGTGTGAATGACCTGAGATGTACCTCCCTGGACTACATGAAAAGAGACATGGAAGAGCTCTCCGATCTTGTAGCCCAGGCAGGTATGACCCTAGCCCTGAGTAGCATTCTGCCATCACCCAGAATGATGCCGCAGTACAAGGACAAAATGATTGACTTCAACAATTGGCTAAGCTTCTGGTGCCATTCTAAAGGGATCCAGTATCTGTCTGCCTGGGATGACATGGTCGACAGACCACGATGCTTTCCCAGAGATGGCCTGCACCTGTCACCCCTGGGATTCCGTATACTAGCTAAGGTTTTTGCCGCTCCTATAGTGCCTTTTTTAGGCAAGGTTCAAATGACAAATTTACCACCGTAACAGGAACAGGCAAGCAAAAACTGAGGGTGATGCTACTCAATGCTAGAAGTCTAAATCTCAAAATGCACTTACTCAAGGCACTCCTTAAAATGGAGAACATTGATATCTGTGCAGTGACTGAGACCTGGTTCAAGGATCCAAAGAGCACCCCTGCACTACCAGGTAATAACTCATACCACAATTTTCGGCCATGTAACCTGGACCGGAACACCAAAGGCGGAGGTGTGTCCATATTCATTAAGGATATCTACACCTCCTGGCTAGTTGCTCAGCATAATGCAGCCGAGGTTATCCAAGTGCAACTAACTCTAGGCAAAAATGCAATCCAAATTGTAACTTGCTACAGATCACCCACCATGCCCCAGGATTTCCACTCCTCTTTTCTTGATGTACTGGAAAATATTAGGGTTCAACCAAACACCCTAATAATGGGTGATTTCAACTACCCCACCATTAACTGGGAAAACTACTCATGTACCAACTCCTTCGCTCAACACTTTCTGGAATTCATAAACTCCAATGCCCTGGATCAACTTATCCACACCCCCATCAGCGGCAACAATATCCTAGATATTTCATAGTCATTACCAATATGAACACCTGAAGTCAACACCTCATTGGTCCGATCTGACCATAAGCTAATTACCCTAGATATTCACATCCTGCCACGCCCCCATTAAGGAAATCATGGTAAAAAATTTCTCCTAGGCCAACTTCATGCTTCTTAAGACAGAAGTGGTGAACTTCATGGCACCCATGCAGATGGACAATACAGTTACGACTACTGAATCCTACACAATTGCACTTTATAAGCACTTACATGAGTGCATGGATTGTGCTATCCCAAACAGAACCAAGACGCTATCCTCCAAAAAAAGGAAGCCAATCTGGTGGTCCCCTGCCATAAACAAACTGTACAACAGAAGGAAGAAACTCTTGCAAAAGAGAGTAAAATCCCCCGAGTGGAGGAGCTCCCTGGTCAGCGTCAGTAAGAAGCTGTAATCCCTGATAAAATCCTCCAAAGCTAGTTATGAAAACAAAATCGCCACTGATGCTAAAGACAACCACAAAACATTCTATAGCTATGTCAAGAATCTCAATGGCAACACTTAGATCTGCTCTGAGTTACAGCACAATGGCACTAAATATACAGACACAAATGATATTGCTAACATCCTGGCAGATAGGTTCAGTGCTAACTTTACCCCCCTCTCACCCCCTAAAGAGCCCATCCCTATACCGGAAGAATGCAAAGTTCCTGTAATCACGGCTGCACAGGTAAAAAACACACTCTCCAAAGCCAAGAACACAGCATCCATGGGACCAGGCAACATCCCAGGCTGCGTTCTACATGAACTACAGAACGAACTGGCACTCCACCTAAGTACCATGTTCAATCATAGCCTCACCTCAGGCTTTGTGCCTGCTGAATGGCGCACAGCAACGGTTATCCCACTCCACAAGGTGGGAGCCACCATGGACCCCGGGAACTACCGCCCCATTAGCCTGGTCTGCAAGGCCATGGAACGTATCATCATGGAACTTATAAACAAAGACATTGGTAATCTCCAAACTCTGGATCCCACCCAGTTCGGGTTTGTAAAAGGCAGATCATGTCTCCTAAACCTGATAGACTTCTTTGAAGCAGTCACCAAAGCCGTAGACAAGGGTAAGGTGGTTCACACAGCCTATCGAGATCTTGCCAAGGCTTTCAACACCATCCCCCACTCTGGAATTATAGATAAACTCACTAAACTAGGTATAAATCCCTATGTCACAAGATGGGCTGCCAACTGACTCACTGACAGAACCCACACTGTGAAAGTAGCAGACTCCAAATCCGACTTCAGACCAGTGACAAGTGGAGTACCACAGGGTTCATTCCTGGATCCTCTCCTGTTTGGTATCTACTTCTCTGAAGTACAGGCTAACACAGAAGGTCTTTGGCTAATGAAGTTCGCAGATGACTACAAACTAGCAGCCATAATCGAAACGATGTGGACATCCTACAAAAGGGCCTCACTGAGACAGATGCCTGGTGTCAAAGCCATGGCCTCAAGCTCAATGCTAAAAAGTGGATTGTCACCCCCTTTGGTAAAAACTCTGTACCCATGAACTACAACATAGGTGGTAGTATACTTAATACAGAAAGTGTGATAAGAGACCTTGGGACACAGGTGGACAGTAGTCTCTCCTTTGATAATCACATCTCCACAGTAGTCAGGAAATCCTTCTACGTGGCACACATCATCACAAAAGGTTTCTCATCCAGAAAAAAAGAGGTCATTGTTCCCCTCTACTCATCACTCATTAGACCCATTTTAGAGTACAATGCACCTTTTGGTATGTATCTCACAAAACATCTACAACAATTGGAAAGGCCGCAGAAAATACCTCACAAAGAGGATTACTGGCCTCAAACAGATGCCCTACGCAGACCGTCTCAAAAAACTCCAGGTTTACTCCGTTGCATATCACCTACTCAGAGGTGATCTCTGCCTAACATACAAAGCTATGTCAAACCCAGAGCTGTTGGACATGCTCCACTTAAAGAAATCCCAATCCCTCCGAGCTACATGTTCTAGGGACCTAAACCTTGTCACCACAATAAACAGAACATGCCAGAGGGATAGATTCCTGTCCCAGAGACTTCCCATACTCTGGAATAAACTACCTATCTATATCAAACAAAGCTCCTCATTAGCACTCTTCAAGAAAAATCTTGATGATTGGATGGGAAATAGGAAATTCACCCCAGGATCACCTCTGTGGCTCTGCTCGACAGAGGCACAGGAAAATAATTTTCTTGGGTGGCAAAAGCCAGGGTAACTTTTTAGATGGGCTTGTATAGGCCCCTGGGCCGATAGCCTAGTACCTACCTATGAACCTATGAACCTATGAAGGCCTAGAGAACTAGCCAGTTAAAACAAAAATAAAATGATTTGGAATAAAATCTACACTTGTATATGCTTATGCAGCAGTTGTATAATAAATCAGACTGGCTGATGTAGCCAACTTTTAATTAACTTCATTAATTGAGCTAGGTTCATTTAAAGGCAATATTATCCCATGCAATGTGAATTACAAAATGTTATACTAGTGACTGAGTACAGAAGCTCAGCAATGTGAAATTGAGTTACAAGTATACAAAGTGCTATGAATGTTTACAATTAAGGAACTAAACATTTAGAAGAATGTGGTTGCCGTGAGGGAAATAAGATGGACAGGGAGGGCTATATTTTGAATATGGTAGAGATGAAAAACTGATTTAAAATGAGAATAGGAATGCAGTGTATGAAATTAGTAATGTTTTCATGAGAAACATATTCAAGTATTTTAAAAACTATCATGTCATGACATCATGCTACAGTGTCTTTATGGGTTTACACTAACAATACACATTACTGGGTCTCCATTACCATTACACATTAGTGGGTTTGCACTACCATTACACATTATTTGCACTTGTGACTTTTTATCAATCATATGCGCAGCATGTGAACATGTTTTTAACATTCAGTTCGCTCCTTATTTAGAGAAGTACTGTATGGCCTTGAATGACAATTACCATTGTTTCTATTGTCACCCACAGATGACATGCTAAACTGAAATAAAGGCAATGATGGTGAAGAGAGAGACAATTCCTGCCCACCAGATTTTCAGTATGAAGTAACAAATGTGGTAAAGCTTTTTTATTTAGTGGTTAAGGGGTATTCATAGCTATTATTCTTCCCTGCTTTTTCTTAAATTATATTTTAGAAGGGCTCTGTAAGCCTTGTTTTCTTGAACATTTACAATTCAGAGTCTGCTTTTGTAGCTAGTTTTCTCAAAGCGTATTTATTTGGCTTGTTTAAATATTTTTATAACTCCTCCCCTAATCCCTAATTATAGTGGGGAAGCCTTAGTGGCTACAAAAGGATGATCTCTTGCCCATTTCTATAAGAATGATCTCTGTTTTATTCATTAATAAAGTGGCAGTAGAACCAGGAGAGTTGCATGAGTGGTAGCAGATAACTTTATCAATCTTTGCATCACTGCATGGCAAAATATTCATGGAGATATGGACTGCTTAATTTTGTCTTTCAACAAGATGCAAGTCCTATAAGCTGTGGTGAGAAAGGTAGATGCCCCTTCTTTACAGAACTCCATGCTTACTGCTTAAAGAGAGTAATTTAAAACCTTAGTATATACTTTATATGGAGCCGATTTGGATTAGGGGGGGTGAAGGGACATCTTTTGTTTTCTTCAAGAAATTTTGCCTTTTTAAGTAGCAAGTTGGAGGCTGTTTTTTTTTTCAAGTCTATAAGCACATACAAGCATATTTCTACTTTGTTTAGATTACCTGAGATCTGTGATTAGAGTATCCCTCTGAGGAAGATCAGAAAATCACTAAACACATACCAATAAGATTTAAACATGAGGAATTTGTTAAATAATTTTCAATTACTTCATTTTTTTATCCCGGTTAATTACTGTCATTTTCAAATAAGTTTAAAAAATTATATAGACTTTTTGATCACCAAGTTATTCAATTTACATTGCAGCAGTAATACCTTGGGTCAGGGCAATTATCTACTGTATTTATCAATAAAAAAACTTGCATTTGCTTTTATATAGATGCACACACACACACACACACACACACACACACACACACACACACACACACACACACACACACACACACGGATATAGGACATTTGCTCAAATGAGGAAACATCCGAATCCACAATAACCGGACACACTTTAACAAAAGCGCTTTTATTGAAAAAGCGCTTTCGTTAAAGCGTGTTACAAAAAAAAAAAAAACGCTGCGTTAACGTTTTATCAGGGGGGCCTTTGATATTCTCCCTCTGAGACTGCACTACAGTGGGGAAAAAGGAATTTTCCCTTATACACACCATAGTATGGCAACGGCAACAGACATACTTACGCGAAAGTGTTTCTTCGGTGAAAAGCACTTTTGCGTAAGTATACCCGGCCGTTTGGGTTTTGGACGTTTGCTCATTCGAGCAAATGTCCAAGTCCCATGAAATATAACAAAAGTTTAAATAATAGGTTACAGAGGAAATCACATACTTACAGAGTTTATAGGTTCATAGTTGTAAACTAGGCTAATGGCCCTGGAGCTTTTACAAGCCTAGCCCATAGAAGTACCCTGGCATCATGCCGCCCAACTTTAGTTCCCTGTGCCTCTATCGAGTAGAGCCACTGGAGTGATTCCCAGGCTGAACTTTCTATTTCCCATCCACTCATCAAGATTTCTCTTGAAGAGGACAGTGAGGTGCTCTGCTTGACATGTATGGGAAGTCTATTTAGAGCACGGGCAGTCTCTGGGTTATGAACCTGTCCCTCCAGCATGTTCTGCTGATTGTGGTAATGATGTTGGAGTCCCTGAAGTGTGTGGTGTGGTGGGATTGGGATTTATTTAGATGTAGCTTTTCCAACAGAGCTAGGTCAGACATGGCTTTGTAAGTCAAGCAGAGATCCCTCTTAATAGACAATATGAGACAGTTTTTTGAATCTGTCCATGTAGGACATATGTTTAAGGCCTAGGATCCTCTTCATGAGGTACTTTTGTGGCCTTTCCAGCTATTGCATGTGTCTAGTGAGGTAAATGCCAAATGGGGCATTACACTCGATGATTGGCCTAATGAGGGAAGAGTAGCGAGAGATGATGACCTCTTTCTTCCTGGATGCAAAATCCTTGGTAATGAGATATGCCACATAGAAGGACATTCTGACCACAGTGGCAATGTGGAGGTCAAAGGAGGGGTTGCTGTCAACCCGTGTTCCTAGATCTCTTATAACGCCTTCAGTGTTCAGTGGGTTACCATCAATGTGGGAACCGAGCTTTTCACAAAGGGGATGACTACGCATTTTTTGGCATTAAGCTTAAGCCCATGGTTTTGACACCAATCATTGGTCTCAGTGAGGCCTTTCTGTAGGATGTCTACATCACTTGGGGAGTTAATAATGGCTCCCAACTTGCAGTCATCTGTGAACTTGGTCAGCCAAAGTCCCTCCGTGTTGGCCTGGACTTCAGAGAAGTAGATGCCAAACAGGAGCTTAAAACTGTGAATAAGTTCTTAATGGAGATAACCTGGATATGCATTCTATTAACCAGTTTAGGCAAAGGTACAGCCATCCCCTGCTGACACATTTCAGCCAAATGAAAGTAAGGAAACTTCAAGAATAGCTGCATTAATTACTTGTGAACTTACAATAGGCCAGATTGCAAAAGACTTGCTCTCATTGTTAGACTGCCATGATTCTGAAAGACTTGCTCTCAGTGTAAGTGACTTACGTTCGTGTAAGACCTATAAATAAACAGACTTGCACCATGGCCATATTCCAAAAGACCTGCCTCAGTGTAAGTGGTCATTTACACTAAGAGCAAGCCTTTTGGAATCAAGCCCAATGTATTTTTTTCCATTTCAAAAACGCAAAACATTAAAACAAAAAGTCTAAAAAGTCTGTTTCAGTAACATAAGAAATTAACACAGAGAGGCAACTCAGACTGGTCAGAACTAAAAATGATTAGCTATTTGCAGGCTGCCTGTGTCCATTAGAGACATAGCTGCCAAACCAGGGGTGAGTTTCCTGTTCCCAATCCATTTGACCAAGCTGCAGTTGAAATGGGTCAGAAAGGGACTCTATCCATTCTCAGAAACAGGCTGCCCTGCATGTGAAGCAGTCTCTGGGATATACACCTGTCTCTCCAGCAGGTCCTATTTATATCACAGTAAAGGTTTAAGTGCTTAGAATGGGTAATTTTGGTATAGTTTGTTTTGTTAACATGCAGGGGTCTAAAAAGGCCTTGTATGCCAGGCATAGATCTCTCAACAACCTGTAGGAGACAGAATACAGGAATAGGGCTTTGAGGAGGTCTGCTTAAGACATATTATTTATGACCTGTATTCTTTTAATGAGAAATGTCTGTGGACATTCCAATTGTTGGTTGTGCCTGGTTAGGCACATATTAAAGGGAGCACTGTACTCAATGATACGTCTGATGAGTGCTGAACAGAGTAGAAGAATGACCTTCTTGGACCTAGATGTCATACTTTTATTTACAAGTTGCACATAATAGAATTATTTCTGCAATACCATAGACACGTGATGGTCAGACACTAGATTATTGTCTGTATGTGTCCCCAAGTCCTTGACTTCTGGGTCAACACTTAGGGCTGTGTTGTCAGTATAACAATTACCAGGGGTGGTAGAAATACCAAAATATATTGTTATACATTTCTTAGCATTTGGGTTTAGTCCATGGGTCTAACACCAATTATTTGTCTGAGTCAGCCCTTCTTGAAAATGTTAGTTTAACTGGGGGATTTTAAGACAGCTCCTAATTTGCAATCATCTGCAATTCTTTTTCAGCCAGAAACCCTTGATATCAGCCTCAAATTCACAGAATGCAAAAAAGGAGGGAAACCAGGACTGCTACCAAAGCATCTACTGTGGTGACTGGCCTCTTTGTAGTGGTGGATTCCCCAGTTCTAACTTCCTATATCCTGTCTGTGAACACGCTGTTTATCCAGGGGGTAATAAAAGGGTTTATACCTAGCTTTTGAATTTGTCAGCAATGTCTGAGTGAGGTAATGTGTCAAATATCTTGGCCAGGTCAAGGAAGACAGTGTGAACCATTTTTAACTTGTCCATTGCATTGGTGACCCCCTTAAAGAAGTCCACCAAGGTAAGTAGGCATGACCTATCCTTGACTAAACCAAATTAGGTCAGGGCCTCTATCTGGAGGTACCAGATATCATTATTGATCATTTCTATGATAATTCTAGTGCACATTACCTTTTTTATTTTTTACGTTATTTTTTTACTAGAGCAACCCAGTATATTTTCCAAAATGTTTTCTCCCAAGAATCTCTTTCTGAACCATCAAATCTTCAAACTATGCCTTGTTTGTGGGACCCCCCCCCCCCGTCTCATAGGGGTATAGAAGTATTTTTGGAAATATTTCCAAGCAAAACTTCTATATTTTCTTGATTGATTGCATATCTTAGATTAAGACAAATTTTCCTCCACTAATCATCTGTAGTACCGTATTTCTCTGAAAATAAGACCGGGTCTTATACTTTTCCCTCTGCCGAAATATACATTAGGGCTTATTATCAGGGGATGCCTTATCCCCCACCCCTGTACAACAATCTACATTTATTCATTTACTCATGTACAAAAATCGACATTTATTCGTGTACACAAATCAACATTTATTCATGTACAGAAATTGACATTTATTTGGTACTTTTCTTTTACTGGGCAACAGTTCTAGGTAAAGCATTAACAGTTGCATGAGAATTCTACATAAACAGTGCAACAGACATTTCAACTTCAGAATGTTTACACCTTGGCTTTCACAGTGCAATATTTCATGCTTAACAGAAAGTGCAGAAAAATCTTAATACATGTGTACTGGAGGAGGGGAATAAAACAGGTGAATAACTGCCACTTTCTGAGTGGTGATGCTTTCTTTATTCATTACCCAAACCATAAGAGAAGAATGATGGAAAGTCATAAAAATTAAGTCTGGGAACTAGTGGCCTTACTTTGTAATTACCCCTTGATAATGAAACGTTACCTTAATACAATTAAGTCAAAAAAACTGACAAGAGCTTACTGGCAGCTGAAACCAGAAGCAATCCATTCTGTTGCCCCGATAATGGAAAAGTTATTCAAATACAGTCATGTCATCTTCTTCTGGAACATTGTCATAAGTCTCCAACCCCCGAATTCCGGCCTGAATTTCTTGCGACTCCATTTCCTGTAGCACCATTGACCCCAATCTGTCATGCCTAGCAATAGAGCTCTCGTTAAATGAGCACTGCGTGTCCAAGTAGCCTGCTCATAGTGCACTGACAACACAGCTGTCAGTGATTTTATCCCATGAATTTTTCACCCAAGTCACAACCTCTTGTAGGCTAGGCTTCACAAAGTTTCCATGATGATTTCTCTCCATTCTATTTTCAATATGCAAATGGTCCTTGAATGTTTTGTTTATTGCAATATCAAGAGTCTGGAGATAGGCAGTCATTCCTACAGGAACCATTATTTGATCTATTCTTCTCTGTGCAAGGAATTTCTTCATGTCTTTAGCGCGGTGAGTGCTGGCCGAATCCCAGACTAGCAGACCTCTTTCACTACCTTGCAAAACAAGTGGCAGCATTACATTGACCCACTTCCTTATAACTGCTTGTGTGCACCAGGCTTTTTCGGTTTCAAGAATGTAAATGCCTGAAACACGTTCAAGCTTATCTTTCTTTGCCCTTACTAATGATTAGAGGTGGGGTTTTCTTTCCATCTAGATGAATTGCCAAAATACAGGTAACATGTACACTTTCATTACCAGTGGAGGGTATGTAGATTGATGAGGCACCCCTCTGATCAATTGTTGTTTGAGATCCTTGGCCCATAAACACTGCAGTTTCATCCATAGTAATAGTGTTGGATAGTTGGTATTTAGAAAAGTCGATGCTATCAACAAAGGACTTGAATTCAAGTGCACGTTTAATAACTTCAGTATCTTCCAGCTTGAACAGTGTTGTTGATCTTCTTAGAGACAGTTCATATCACTGAAGGAAGCCATCCAGCCAATGTTGTGATGCTTTAAATTCTTCTGGGGGTATTTCTAACTGTGGTGCCATTGCAAGGGCAAATGCTTGAAAATCAGCCCTGTGCACAACCAAAGCCTTTGCGCTCCTGTTAGCAATCCATTCACAGATGATGTCTTCCAGCTCAGGAAATAATGACTGCCGACCTGATCCACACTTGCACTTCTTAGCATTTCCCTCGTTGGCCTGTTGACTGAGGTTATCGTATGCTTCGCGCCATTTTCGGACCATTCCTGGGAGTCCTCCATGATTCCTTTCTTGTACTCAACGGAATAGCTCTTTCTTTTTGCACTCATCTTGTCTGGGGGGGGGGGGGTTAATTGAAGACTTACAAGACAGGAGTGGCAACACAAAATGGCGACAGTTAAGAAGACACCACAGCCGTTAGTTATCAAGTGTGCCCGTTTTACAAGCATTATCTGTACTTTGACCAATCAAAGTACACTTGCCAGTGTTTATGGGCCAAGGATCTCAACAGCCAAGTGTGAGTGAGGATTAGAGTTACAGTAAGAATCGTGGAGGACTCCCAGGGAAAGAATCTTATGACTTTCTGCAAACAGAAGAAGTTGGGTGTACAAATGGTCCAAAAATGACGAGCAGAGTACAAAAACCTCAGTCAACAGGTGTCAATAATATTATTTTTAATTCAACATGTCTGTCGTGTGTTGTTGACAATCTTAACTGGGGCTTATTTTTGGGGTAGGGCTTATATCATGACCACCCTGGAAAACCATGCTAGGCCTTATTCTCTGGTTAGATCTTATTTATGGAGAAATACAGTATCTTAGTGTAAATGCTGACTCCGTGCTACTTTTACCTTTTTGTGGTATTGTTTTTGCAAAGCTAATATTGTCTTACAGGCTCTGCTCACTACTTTTCTGATCTGTCATTTTTGTTCTGGCCTCAGTTAGAACATATGTTCTTTTCAGTTTAACAAAATTAGAATATAGCATCTGCATATCATCCTTGAACTCTAATATTAATCCTGAACAAGCAGAATGATCAGAGTTCAATAACCCAAAGATTTGTCTGGCTTCCTCCATTTTATTGCCTCATTTCCCTTTACTATCTTCTCCCACAACTTGGGTTCTTTGTTCTTTCTTCTCCAATTGCTTGTGACATTCTCTTTTGTGTCATTGCTTTTTACTCTATATAGCATAACATATTGGTATTCCTCTTTGTCCATGGTCTAACATCCTTCATCATAAATAGTTGCTTATTACATTTATGTATTTAAGGTTATACATAATTGTTCTTTATATTCTTTTCCTAGGTCTGCCCAAATCCCCATTTATTGTCCTGTCATTACCCCCACTGGAAACTATACCCATCATGTGTTTCCATTTGGGCAAATAATCCATATCTTGAGATAACTATGTTAATCTAAGTTGTGTGACCTTCTAGTATGCTTCTAAAAAACTGGGAAGTTCCAAACCGCTGTTCCCCTTTGTCAGCACTGGTTTCCCTCATCATACTGTTTACCTTGTGTTGTTCCGAAGAAACTCCTTAATGTCCTTTTCCATGTACAGTATTGTCTCTCAGTTGATACATAACACACAAAACCAACAGGACCAAAAAATGTTGTAATTGCTTGTGTCTTAAAAAATTCCAGAAGTAAAAGTTTATATAGTGTTATCTTACTTATAGACTAGGACTCAGAAAAACACTGCCACATTGCAGTACACAAATTTGCATGAAAACTGGCCACACATGAGGTACATGCAATTCAAAGACACCCCCAGCAGTAAATGTAGAACAGCAAACCTAGGTGTGGTATATGCTAATGGATGTATGATGAAATTGTAATAAAGAACATTAAAATGAGATGTCTGGTATATGCAAATACGTCTTTATTCAGAAACAAATAAATGCCACGCCATAGAATTGATCCCAAGTGATTTTCCATGCTCATGATGAGGGATCTGTGAAAAAAATGTTAGGGGTTGCCATCACATTAGCAAAAGTGCATTTTTGATATACTTTTATTGCAGCCATGAGCTACAGTGCTGTGTGTGACATCACTCCCAGAGGTGCAGTGTCATCTGAGCACTTAAGTTTCATGCACTCCAAGGCAGACATTGGGAACCACTGCCATGTGGCTTGGGATATCATATAGGATATAGTGGACATCTCTGCCTCATCTGCAGACCAGTGGGAGTCTCAGACTACTGATGCCAGTGGATACCAAAGTATGTGTTGTTTACATATACCAACTACAGGGACTTACTGGGAACATAGTGGGTGTATCTCAGTCATCTGTGACAAAAATACTCCAGTTTGCCAATCCCAGGCTATAGAATATATGGTTTACACATACCACACAGGAAAGTGGGAACAACATGTAAGATTTATATAATGTAGCCTGTTTCTCTGAGGTTCTGGGAGCTGTATACTGCACTCATATTGAAATAAAGACTTCACTTGGGCAACTGGAGTGGAGGAATGTGAATCAAAACTTTAATAAAAGTGATGCATGCAAACCAAAACAAACTATGCTCACCCATGCATAGGCTGGTCACACAGACAGCCCAAGTAATTTACAGAGGTCAAGGCACAGTTACCTGCACAAGTGGGGGAGCACATTTGTGGATGCCTTTCTCAGGAAGCTGTGAGAAAGCAGAGGACAAGTTGGAGAAAGTGTGCCATTATTTGTATGCGCTGGGAGTGGTAATACTTAATGGGACAGACACTGCAATAGGCTATTTCTTTAATGTGTGTATGTGTGTGTGTGTGTGTGTGTGTGTGTGTGTGTGTGTGTGTGTGTGTGTGTGTGTGTGTGTGTGTGTGTGTGTGTGTCTGAAATGCGCTGTGGGTAATGGTGGAAGTACGACTCCCTCTCTCTGCTGGGACACAGCCTCAGCAGTAGTTGCAGCACTGTGACTGTGTGTTGATCTGCTGAACAGGTCCATGACATGTGCATGCGCTCATCCACATATGCTGTACCAGGAGTAGCACTGCCAGTACATTGCCCTGGGTGGATGTTGGCAAGCTGTGTGACTGAGATCAAAGTCAGTTACGAGATATGGCAATGCCACAATGCCAGAGATATCACCTGGATGCAGATACCATCACAACAGATTAAGCAACAGAAGTGATAGCACTACTTGAGTGTGTCGCAGTGGCCATCGTCTGTAGACTTAGCTGTGGAATGGGTTTATGGATGGTGCCTCACATGTGGCAGGCAAGTTGGAGAGAACAGACCACATTCCACAAAGTCATTTAGTTTATAAAAACAATCACACGTGCATGATATATCCTCACAAAGATCATCCCTCGCACCACTTCTGCCATGGCTATGTAAGTACTAGCCTGTCTCTCCATGACTGACTTGTACTCCAACTTCAGGGGGAGGGTGATAACTGAGACCCAGTACCCATCCCTTCATGTCCCTTGTGCCCAGTGGTACTCGTGGCAGATCTCAACTTGTGTCCAGTAGGGACTGGCACATTTCCCTGCCTTTGTATCCCCAGTTACCTGTTCTCCATGTGTAGAGTGTCTCCCCTGGGTGTCTGCAGGCATAAAATCTGTGTGCCCATGATCCATGTAGGGGATCCATTGGTGACATTCCCTATGTCCAGCACAAATATCATACCCCACTCCCTGACTCTACCAGTTGATATCCACCACTATCGATAAAGGGATCATATCATTCAACCTCAGTGGGTGAGAGTTCCACAGTGGTGATAACAGACAAAAATCACCTGTGAACACAACAAAGCAAAATATCTTGTGTAAATAAAACCCAGTACCAGAAGTATTCCATTAATGCAGATGTAGGGATAGTAGCTAGAAGAAAAAGTTAAGAACCATACCTGTATAACCCAAACAGGTAGCATTATTAACTAGACTGAGAATGAATGGGGCAAGAGGACCTACTTGTGTTGCTGCAGAGAAAAAGTTGTCCATACCTAGCTCATCTTCTGCAGATATTCTTGGTAGCTGGTGAGCTTATGTACAGACATCCAGTACCATACTGTGGAACCAATCTGAAGTGGTACTGCCTTCATATCAGTTGGAGATTGTTCAGCTGATGACCCACCACACACCAAACTATGTTGCCATGCCAGATGGCTGGCTTATTGTTTAGCAACATGAATAATGTTGGTAGCCCTCTGGAACATTGCAAATGTACAGTCCTGGCTACCGTCAGCATTTATGTCCACCACTAGATCTTTCTAGGCACATGTTTGATAGGCTTGGTGTGCAGCATCCAGGCTAAAGGGTCAGCAACCATGGAGATATAGTGATTGGGTTAATATCTCATTTTCTGCATCTGAGAACCATGCCTCCCTGGTAGATTTGTCTGCAGTCTCATCTGCATGTTTCTGCTTTGATCATCTTTGAGACATTGATCTGCTGGTATGAAAAACATTGATATAAACAACTCAAACTGAAGTGGCCCAAAAATCTTCTTTCAACACCCTTCTCTCCCTTGCACATACACCATGTCACTTGTGTGTCTCACACTCCTATTTGTCAATCCAGCCAGTACAACTAATACAAAGCAGGTAACATGACTGACCAAATGCCCACCCACCACACACACACAGATTTTTTACACACACACATATATATATATATATATATATATATATATATATATATACACACACACACACACACACACACACACACACACACACACACATGCACGCACACACGCATACACACACACACACACACACACACACACACACACACACACACACACACACAAACACACACACAAACACACACACATATACGCACAACACACACACACGCTGTACAACAGATTTACTATTGTAACTCCCAAGGATAACTGTAATATAACCTGTCATTAAGAACAGTTTGGCAAACATTGTGGATGTATAACAAATATGGCAGTTAACTGCATTAACCCACAGATATTACAAACCTAGGATAGGTCATTACACAGGTACTCTGAATAAGAGCTCATGGGTGTGCTTCCTTTGGGCCCTAACATTCCCTCAGTGCAATGTGGTTATTAGTAAACCAGCTATCAGTGCACAGTAGTTTAATCAGTACAGCTGAAATAGCTAGGACTTGTTTTTTCAAGTAAAACAGGTGTTAGGTTTGAATCACATTTGCATATAATTGGCATCTATATACCCCCTGGCAATAACATTAACACAGTAGAATCAATTCTAGACTGGACATCCCAAAAAGTTCTCCAAGAAACAATCATGCTAGGCGATGTCAATATCAACTGGTCCTCCTGTAACTCACTCCACCCCACTAATAACATTAACCTATACAGTTTCATTCAACTAATCAAAACCACAACATGGTTTGATAAAGCATCAAAAACAGGAATCCATCCTAGACTGGATCCTTACTAACAGACCATTTCAATCCTACCTCTCAGGCTCCCTCCTAGACACCCTCAGCGAATACCTTTATAATTAGACACCTAGTGAATCCATTAAAATCCTCCACCCTCCAACAAATCCGGTACACAAAGAATTTCAAAACCCATGACTTCATATCTGCATTTATTTAATGCAACTGAAGACCACTCTCATCTCTTCCTCTCGAAAGTGCCATAGACTACTTTAGCAACACTTTCCTAAACATTCTAAATCATCTTGCCCCTATCAGAACTGTAAGAACTAAATCCAACTATGCCCCCTGACTCACCAGAGATGCCCATATACTGCTAAAACAAAGAGATAAAGCATTGGACTAGTGGCATCAAAATAAAACGCAAACTAATGAACAGGCATACCAGGAACTAAGGAACAAAGCCAAAAAACAAATTAGGACAGAAAAAAGGAACCGCTATATATGCATTCAAACCAAACACAAAAATAACCCACAAAAATTCTGGGTTTCCATTAATAAAATCCTGCAGTATTCCAACCCCTAACACTGACACCACCACCAATAATATTGCCACCCAATTCAACAAACACTTCACCAAATCCTACCCTCACCAATAACAGTTCTTTCAGTTAACATCCAACCCTGTCTTCAATACCAGACCAAAACCTCTTCTCCTTACAGCCTGTCCCAACTAGCACAATATATAAGTACATAAATAGGCTTAAACCTACAACTCTGGCCTACAACAAATTACCTGCAGAATATCTAAAGATCACAACCAAAGCCATCTCTTACCAGTCTTCATGCTCATTAACCTCTCTTTATCAGAGCAACACATTCCTTCTCTGTGGAAAATTTCATATATATTACCACTCCACAAAAGAGGAAACTGTAGAACTATCTAATTATCGTCCAATTGCCATTTTATCCCCTTATCTAAAATCCTCGAAAAATGTATACATTACCAAATAATGCAATCTCCTCACTAATAAACTGCTAACCAACACCCAGCATAGATTCTGCCCCAATCAGAGTACTACCACAGCCGTTATTAGCTTTGCCAACACAGTTAACCAATATCGAAACAATGGTAACCTAGTGTTCACTGTATTCCTAGATTTCTCCAAGACCTTCAATACTGTCTTCTTAGTCTTAAAACCACACTAGTGTGGAGTGGCTTAGATTATCAAAACAACTGCCAACAAGCAGTAAAATGGCAAAACTCCTCATCTCCCCTCCTACCTGTTATCCTACGGATCCCCCAAGGATCCATTCTTGGACCTCTTCTTTTTAACATATTCACCAACCAACTCCAAAAAGTTACCCAGCATGCCACTTTAGTCCAGTACATCGATAACTCCACTCTAATTTGTTCTGCCCCATCACTCCCTGAACTCCAGGAATTGACACATGAGTCTTTTACTGCTGCTGAAACCTGATTAGCCAACTTTCAACTAATATCTAACTCCAGTAAAACACTTCTAACAATATTCTATCCCACTAGAGTCTTAAACTCCATACCACCATTTAGAATATTCTCAGCTAATAATACCCCTATCACACCTGTCCAGCACACCAAAATTCTAGGGGTTATCATAGATCACAACATGAAATTTGATATGAACATTACACAGATAATAAAGAAAGTCCACAAAAAACTCAAAACCCTATATATTATTTTTTTAATTTATTATTTGACATTTGTTTACCGGGGTGGTCTGACTGGGTCTACAGAACCCATTTTCAGCAGAGGCCCAGGGAGAAAAGCTCCACATACAGTACAATAAAAATACAGTAAAATCCAACACAGTACAAATGACATTAGAAATATGATACAAAATAAGTTGAAAGAACAAACTATGTTACAAGATGTTACAATACAATATATGTAAATCTTGTGTAGTATAGGTGCCAGCTTTTGTGACTACTGCTATGCCTTGTTAAAATCTGTTACAGTCAGCTAGAGTGCATACCCCAGGGGCAACAGCTGCAAACCTTATTCCTCTTAGCCCACCCTCACCCCTTTCATCCATTTCACTGTTGATAATTTGTTTTATGTTAAGTTATTGATTGTTTTTTACAGTTGCTGTGGGTGCAGCCCCGCTCCATTCACCCTCGCTACGCTTGGGTTCACTTCGCTCACCTCCCACCCCCATTCGCACCCCCCCCATATCATTTCCTTTATACTTAACCACCTGTTTCGTCCTACCCAAACATTCCTCCCCTTCCTGTTCCACACAAACACTCTAGCCTACTTCCTGCCTCCAACATAGAATCCCTACTTCCTCCACCACCTCTCTATACACACTACCCTATAACCATTAACTATTACCTATAATTAATATTTTTAACTGCAGTAAATACGTATATCTGAGCATAGTACAAATAAATTGACAATATATAATTCTCATTCACCTTATCCATAGTCAAGAACATCATGACAGATAAAGTAGCAATTATCCCCCTGTATTAACTAGCTCACTATCTCTGCTACCCTCTCTTAACTAGAGGATACTAATTACCTGACCAATACTTCCTGGCCATACTGCAGCTCCCTAACACATACAATGATAGCTCTTGCACTGGCCATACTCCCCATCACTTTTCTGTAGCCATATACCCAGCATTACCTGATGCTTATATAGCTCCTAAGTCCCTAACATCACTTCAACTTGTAGATACAGACAAATCCCATTAGCAAGTCATACACCCTCATCCACCTATCACTTCAAATCTCTTATCCCTCTTAACAACAAACTCCCACATACACCTAATACTGCACCTTTAATAAGACACCAATCTCACTCATTCATAGATAGAATGTCTTACATGCAAGGGTACTTTCTGAAACTAGATAACATGGATTACACATCCATCCCAACTACTAAAAACCTCATTCTATCCATTAATAATCTTCACCCTACTCCTACTTTCCAGCCTGTCCTCCTACCACACTCTGCTTCATAACCGCACCCCATCCCATTGGCAAACTGATTCCACAGCCAACACCACCAAACTAAAAAACCTCCCTATATCACCATGTGACCTTACCTCTCCCCTACCCTTCTCTTACTCATTGATTAAACTGAAAATCAAAACTAGCCCCCTCTCTTCTCAAAGACAAACTAAAATCATTCACAAATTGACCAAACTCCATCTACACCTAGTCCATAAACTCACTTGCAGTGGTGATATACATCCCAATCCAGGACCCAAAACATCAATCAGCCCAAACTTAAATCACCTAAATCCCCTACACCACAGACCTACCTCAGCTCTTCTCTTCTTAAACATTAATGTAAGAAGTATACTTAACAAAATTCATGACCTTCATGCCATACTAGCTCTATACAAACCAGATATCATTGTGTTAACTGAAACATGGCTCAAACTACAATATCACAACATCACAATAATGAGATTACTTCCCCGGGTTTCAACATTATCCGAAGAGACAGATCAGAGAAAAAGGGCGGAGGTGTTGCAATATTATTCCAAAATCATCTTGCCTTAGAACAACTAGATTACAATACCCATGAATTCAAAGATGTAGAACTAATCCTTGCCAAATTAAAAATAAGTTCCATCAAACATATAATTATTGCAGGTGGCTATATACCACCAGGCAATAACATCACTGTAATGGAAAGCCTGCTTAATTGGACCTCCAACTCCCTTCCACATGAAACTATACTATTAAGAGACTTCAATATTGACTGGCTTCACTGCTCCAGCCATAACCCCTCTGCCTTCATAAACCTCCACAGGTTTACCCAAACTATAACCACCCCCACTCGAATTGACAAAACATCCAAACACCAGTCCATCTTAGACTGGATCCTGGTATCTGACCCCCCCTCTTGCACAGAAATCTGTTTTTCTTCCAGATATGCTAAGTGACCATCATCCAAACTACTTAATTAGGAAAAGATCCCAAACCATCAACCAACATATCCTCAGAGTAGTTAGAAACAAAAAAAAAACTTTATAGCTACTGATCTCATCAATACTCTAAAAAGCTGTAACTGGAACCCCCTAAAACATCTACCTCTAGATGATGCCATTGAGTACTTTAACACAACCTTCATAAAAATCTTAAACCATCATGCACCCCCTAGAACCATTAGAATAAAAACTAACTATGCCCCATGGCTAAGAAAAGATACTAAAGCTATAATGAAAGAAAGGGACAAGGCCTGGATTCAATATCAGAGAAACAAAACCACTACTCTGAGCCAAAACTATGTAGAGCTCCATAACAAAGACAAAAAAACAAATCAAACTAGACAAATCCGGCTACTATACAAGCATGCAAGAAAAATATGCTCACAACCCACAAAAATTCTGGGCCTCAATAAATGGTATACTGCATCCAGGAAGGTCCACGATTCCAACCCCTTGTGCTTCCAAATAACCATGAAACCATTCCTACTCATTTTAACAAATTCTTTACTGAAACAGTCCAGACCCTTGCCAATGCCCAAAACAGTACTAGCAGCCCCACACCAATAACTTCCCCATCCCACCCCAATATACAAAACAATAGCCCCAGTTTTCACCTCCACTCTGCATCCACCAAATCAATATCTAAACTCCTTGGTAAACTTAAACCAACCACTCTAGCAGCTGATAAGCTGCCAGCAGACTTCCTTCATATCTCAGCTGAAGCTATAGCCTATCCTGCCTCTATTCTCATAAACAGATCTCTCTCAGAATGCAAAGTCCCCACCTCATGGAAAACATCATATATAATTTCACTGCACAAAGGAGGTAACTACTTAGAGCTCACCAGCTATCGCCCAATAGCAATCTTATCACCTTTATCCAAAATATTAGAAAGAGTTGTTCATACTTAACTAATACAATACCTCCAGAATAACAACCTACTCTCCATATCCCAGCATGGCTTTAGACCTTCCCATAGCCTATGACATGGTAAACCACAGTCTGCTTCTTGATACCCTATCCATAGGTTCATAGGTTGGTACTAGGCTATCGGCCCTAGGGCCTATACAAGCCTAGTCATAACAATTCCCTGGCTATTTCTTCCCACACTATTTACTTGCCTGGACCCCTGTCTAGCAGGGTGAATGACATGATCCCTGGGGTGAATTTCCTTTCTCCCATCCAATCATCAAGGTTCCTTTTGAAGAGGGCCAAAGAGGAGCTCTGCTTGACATGTATGGGCAGTCTATTCCAGAGTCTGGGGAGTCTCTGGGTCAGGAACCTATCCTTCCAGCATGTTTTGTTTATTGTGATGACAAGGTTTAGATCCCTGGAGCGTGTGGCTCTGAGGGATTGGGGTTTCTTTAAGTGTAGCATGTCCAACAGCTCTGGGTTTGACATAGCCTTGTATGTTAAGCAGAGATCGCCTCAGAGTAGATGATATATGACAGAGTATAGCTGGAGTTTCTTTAAGGCGGTCAGCACAGGGCATTTGCTTTAGGCCTGTGATTCTTTTAGTGAGGTATTTCTGTGGCCTTTCCAGTTGTTGCAGATGTCTTGAGAGGTACATACCAAATGGGGCGTTGTATTCTATAATGGGTCTAATGAGGGATGAGTACAGTGGAACAATGACTTCCTTTTTTCTTCATGATATAGAGTCCCTCCTCTATATCATGGTTCAACAGCTACTTACCTGCCCGTCAGCAAGCAGTCCTATGAAAGGGCTAATTGTCCCACCTGTTACCAGTAACCAGAGGAGTCCCTCAAGGATCCTTGGCCCATTGCTGTTCTCTCTATTTACAAATCGGATTTCTTCATCCACTTCCACTGCCTCAATAGTACAATATGCAGATGACACTACCCTCATATGTGCTGCCCCTACCCTTAGCGAACTGCAAACCCTTACCCAAAATAACTTAACCCTAGCCGAAACTTGGTACACTAACATCAAACTTATTCTTAATCCCAAAAAAACAAACTAATTCTTTTCAGCCCTGGCAGAGATCCTCCCCTAAATAATTTTACCATTAGCTCCAAAGAAAACATTCAAATCAATCCCACCACACATACTAAACTGCTAGGTGTAGAAATAGACAACAACTTGAGATTCATCATCCACATAGCACAAACCATTAAGAAAGTTAATAAAAACTTGATCTCCTCTACAGGAACAAACAGTTTATGACAAAACGCACCAAAGTAACCATCGCAAGGACTCATCTTCTATCCACCCTCCTCTGTGCCTCTCCCATCTTGACCAATCTCCGCCAAACTGATCTAAATAAAATGGAATCTTGCTACAACAATATTTCCAAGTTTGTTACTGAAGCCTCGTATAGGTCCCACCACTGTCTATCCCTTAAGCAACTCAACTGGCTTGAGTTGCCTCATATACTTCTACTCAATCAACTCTCTATAGCGCAAAAACTCTACTACCTTCATGAGATAACTCCAGCACTTCAGCACCTAATTCAGCCCCACATTCCCTCTAGAGCCTTAAGATCTAGTAACCAGAACCTAATAACTGTCATCAAACATAAAAACGAAGCTGGTAAGTCCCTCTTTGCCAACACCATTGCCAAAACCTGGAACACACTACCAAGCCAAATAACTTCTACCACTTCCTTTAGTCAATTCAAAAAACTCCTGAAAACCCACTATCTAAGTAACTGGCTATGCTCATGCCACTCACCAGGCTAATCCATACCAAGAGAATTTGTCAGCGTACAGCTATATATAAACAGTTTCTCCCCTGAAAGCTTCCAAACCCGTATACATTTACCTTACAAAACTTATAACTGCAAAAGAAAAAAAATGTACCTCTGACTGTCTACTGTAAGACATGTTAATTACTAACATGATGTCCTGTTGTATGTATATATGCTATATGTATGTTTGTGAATCACCAGCATGTTGTCCTGATGTGTATATATGCCATATGTATGTATGTTCTACTTTTTACTCTCATGTAATGTATTGTAATGTGGAACTTTTCTCCCCGGGCCTCTGCTGAAAATGGACCTGTGCCCAGTCGGACTTTCCCAGTAAACAAATGTAAAATAAAAATAAATTCAAAAATAAAAATATATAATACACATCTAAATGATTCTATAGAGTTAAAAACATTATAGACATTAATAGTCACACTCACTATACATGATGTAGTGTCCAAAAAATAGTACGTAGGTAGAGCAATGTGTGACATTGACTGCTATAGTACATGGAAAAAAATATATAAATAAATTAATTAATTAATAAATAGAATATTAGTTTTCGTTAGGATATTAATAGCCAGAAAGTTAGTGATGCAGAAAGATAGTGAGAGAGTTAAAAAGAACAGAAGCAATACAGCCTAAGCAGTAGCTTAAGGATATGGTATAGAAACAGAGAAGGAATTAGAAAAGCCTTAGAATCTTGCAGACTGTGAAGGACTGAAATGTTATAGAGGAGGAGGATGAGGCTAGTGTGGAAGAAGAGGAAGCGCTGAGCATTAAGCAGGCTTTATTCAGGAGCAGAGCCATGTCTTTTTGCGATTATTTTTTAAAGAGTGTTTGCAATGGGTTAGGCCAGGCATAGACCTGGTAGCTAGAGGTAGTGAATTCCAAAGTATAGAGAGAGAGTATGAATACAGAGAGTGACCAGGTTTTCGTGTGGGTTTTGAGATAGCTAAGAGGTTTTTATCTTCTGATTGTAGGGATCAATTTGATGTGTAAGGTGTGACTACATTGGCTAATGCAGGGCAGACAGTAGGCTTGAAAATAAGGTTGCGTAAGGTGGACAGCTGAATAAAGGCAAGTTGATTGAGGAGTTCAAGCCAGTTTAATTCTAGGAGTGGTTTATAGTGGTGTGTGTGACATTTATAGTTTGTGGCAAACTTTGTTGCAGCACTGTTCCATCTTGCTTATAGGTTCATAGGTTCATAGGTTCATATTAGGCTATCTGCCCGAGGGCATTTACAAGCCTAGCCCATCGTTTTGTGGCTTACGCCACCCCTTTAGTATGGGGAACTATACCCATTATTTTGCTGTGCCTCTGTCGAGCAGTGACGCTGAGGTAATCCCTGGGGTATATCTGCGATCTCCCATCCATTGGTCAAGATTTCTCTTGAACAAGGCCAGCGAGGTGCTCTCCCTCACATATACCGGGATTTTGTTCCACAGCATAGGGAGTCTTTGGGTGATGAATCTATCCCTCCAGCACGTCCTAATAATAGCCGTGTCGAGGTTTAAGTCTCCCGCCCTTGTGGCTCTGATGGATCTAGATTTTTTGAGGTGAAGCATATTCATCAAATCTGGGTTTGACATGGCCTTGTATGTTAGGCAAAGGTCACCTCTGAGCAAGCGGTAAGCGACTGAATAGAGCTGGAGTTCTTTCAGTCGGGCAGCATAGGACAGATTTTTGAGACCCTTTATCCTTTTGATGAGGAACTTTTGTGGCCTCTCCAGCTGCTGCAAGTGTCGGGTCAGATACATTCCGAATGGGGCATTGTACTCAATCATTGGTCTGATGAGTGATGAGTAAAGGGAGACTATGACCTCCCTTGATCTAGATGAGAATCCCTTCATGATGAGGTGGGCAATGTAGAAGGTCTTCCTAACTACTTTAGCTACATGGGTGTCGAATGACAGACTACTATCAACCTGGGTCCCCAGGTCCCTGATAACTTCTTCTGTGCTCAGTGGATTGCCACCTATTTGGTAGCTAGGGGTAACCTTGTTTTTCCCGAAGGGTATGACTATGCATTTTTTGGCATTTAACTTATGGTAGAAGTTTGTAAATTAGTTAGGATAGGGACACCATAAAGAAGGGAGGGAAGTAAAAATGTTTTTGCAAGGGTAGTTTTGGTTGCTGCAGTAAAGAAATGTTTGTTTCTATACAAGAGTCCCAGTTTTTTATGAGTTATTGTTATATTTTGCTGTATATGGGGGTCAAATGAAATGCAAAAAAGTACCTCACCAATGACAATAAAGTCACCATCACAAGAACCCACCTACTATCCACACTCCTCTATGCCTCCCCCATACTCATCAACTTAAACAAAGGAGACTTTAACAAACTAAACACCTGCTATAATAAAATAACTAGGTTTGCTACTGACTCACCCTTCAGAACACATCATTTCATAGCAATCAAGCAACTATCCTGGCTATAATTACCCAACCTGCTCACATATAACCAGCTTAAAATAGCCCACCAGATTCTATATTATCCTGATAGAGTTTGAGCTGTTCTAGGTCTACTTAATAGCTACTCTAACAAATGCCCATTAAGATCCACCAATAAAGCACTGGCTGACATAGGCAAAAGCAACAATAGCTCTGGGGATTCCTTGTTTTCCATTTATGTTGCAAAAACATGGAATACCATCCCTGTAGATATTAGAACCACTGAAAACAAAAATAATTTCAACAAGCTCCTCCAGTCCCATTTACATAGTTCTTGGTTATGTAATTGTTCTGACCCTGGGTAGCTTCACATAATTAGATCATATCATACTTGAACCTTCTATGAAAGCTTGCAATAACTCCTTTCTATACTTTTAATCAATATGAGTTTACTGTAATAGCCACTGATGAATGTAACCAAATGACGGAACAAAGTGTCCTTTCAACTGTATTGATTATTGTAGCACACTGTTTGCCTTATAGTATATTTAATTTTTTTCCTTTCTTGGTCTTGAAACTGTATCTTAACCTTGACTCTGTACTGTACTTTAACATGTGTATTATATTTACTGTATTTGCTGTATTAATCTTTACAGAGCTTTTCCCCCCGTGCCTCCACTGAAAATGCCCATGCCCAGTTGGACTTTCCTGGTAAACAAATGTAAAATAAAATAAGTAAATAAAATCCTTTAGTTGGTTCTTGTCTCAATACTTGTTTTCTAAGCTGTTGATCAGTTTAATCTTCTGTAGCTTGATGGGCTCAATGCTTTCTTTTGTGTCAATATCTCAAAAATGTGGGCACCTAGATGAAATAATTATGCAAATGAGGACTTGGTGCAAAAGTATATCCGAATTGTTCATTTTCTGCATTATGCTAACTGAACAACTCTGTGCTAAGGTCTGCCCATTGCTGTGCACATGCTTGAACACCTACAGACAGCATTGCACATGCACAGGTCAGCTCTGGGGGGGATATATGTAATTCCACATACCACATTATGGAATTGGAGTCAATAATTTGTGGTTTACTGCCATATTTCCCACCTAAAACTGCTATGCTCGTACACTGTTGTACATTACATGTATTTAGCTCTACCATCTTAAGTCATGCAAGTGAACTGCCTCCCATTGCTTGACAACTGGCACACTAGAAACAGTGTGGGGCAAAAAATTGTCTACCATTTTTCTCTGCAATTTCTCACCTACCAACTCATGAGGTCTGAGGGAAAATGCAGTCATGCTTTTTTGGCACAAATGTGTGTTTAGGAACCAGGCTTATATCCACAAGCTCCTGCAAGAAAGCTTCCAATGACTTAGGATAAAAGTAAACAAACAGCTGATCAGATTTCCTAATAGTCTTAGTCTTATCCAAATAAAATCTGAATTGTCTATGCACATCTAACGTGTGCAACACCTTCTCACTTGCAGATAGTTGAGAAGGGAAAAAGTGGGCAAATGAACAGACTGATTAGGGAACAACTCATTCACCACCTTAGGCATAAAAGAAGGATTAGAACGAAAGGACACTCTGTCCTTATGAAACACTGAAAAAGGAGGACAAGCCAGAAGAGCTTGAAGCTCAGACACCTGTCTGGCAGAAGTAAGGGCTAGCAAAAGAACAGCGTTCAAGAACAACGTTGCAAGAAAGCTGAAGCTGTGGGCTCTAAAGGAGCCAGAGTCAGTTTATCCAAAACAAAATTAAGATCCCAGGGAGGAGGAACAGGCTTCCTTGGAGGCCTAATGTGAAGGATACATTTAGCTTCTAGGTTTAAAACTAAACAGTTCCTTAAATGAGGAGATAAAGGCAGACAAGCAGAGATAACTGATAAGTGGGCCTTAACAGTAGAGTAAACCATCCCAGTATTATGCAATTCACATAGATAAGAACCAAGGACCATCCAGAGAAAGTAGATCCAGATTATGAAAGACACCAAAAAGAGAATCTCTTCCATTTGGGTAAGTAGGATTTCCTAGCCCCCATGCAGAACCCTAAGCATGTAATCAGATAAAAGGTGTCTATGTGAAATCAAAACACTATCACCCACAGAGTCAGTTGAAGAGTGGACAGTTGGGGATGGATGAGAGATCCCTTGTCTTCTGTGAGTAGGTCCACCCTATGAGATAACTTGTGATGATTGCCCTTGGCCAAATGAAGAATAGGGAACCAATGCTGTCTCAGAGAAAAGGGTGTCACCAACAAGATTTTGGGAGTGTCCTCTTGAATTCTGAACAGGACTTTTGGAATGAAGAGAAGGGGGGAGCATAAAGAAACATCCCATTCCAGGAAAAAGAGAGGGCATCCACCTGCCACACCAGAGTTCCTGGGACTCTGGCACAAAATAGAGGAAGCTGTTTGCTCAGAGGGGATGCAAATAGATCTGACGAGTGCCACATTGGTGGACAAATGGCCAGAAACACATCCCTGTGAAGCATCCGTTTGTGTGATTGGATTAAGGACCTGCTCAGAGTGTCTGCCACAATGTTTTGACCTGATGGAATGTGAACTGTCTAAAGAGTCACTTGATACTGGACAACAAGATCCCATACAGTGTGAGCCAACCAGCAAAGATAAGATAAGATCTTGCTCCCCCATTTGTTTACATACCACAAAACTGTGGCATTTTCTGTAAATACCTCAAGGGATCCTGAGAGAAGTGATGATGAAAAGCCAGAAGAGCTAGCAGAAGTGCTTGCATCTCTTTGACATTGATGTGCTCCTTCTGATGAAGAGGAGACAAGAACCCTGCACCTTTAGTGAGCCAAAAGCTGCTCCCCATTCTGCATCTGAGGCATCTGTGAACAGTTCCTGAGATGGAAGAGGGGAATGAAAGGGGAGTCCTGGGTTTGGTTTATAAACAACTGCTGAATCCAGCAGGAAAGTTCCTTATTTAGACAGGGAAGAAGTCTAGAAGATGCACATGTTGAAGCCAAGCTGATTTCAGAAACCACTGAAATTTCCTCATATGGAGTTTGGCTAGAGGGAATACAGGGATGGTGGATGCCATAAATCTAAGAGCTCTCAAAAACATGTTGTCTGTGACAGAGGTCAGAAGGTGGAGATTTTGAAAGAAGGAAATAAGTGTCAAGGCCTTGGGAGGTGGCAGAGATGCCAGCATAGGCACCATCTGAATCCTGCACTCCAGAAAAACATGGTCTTGGGAAGAAGTCAGAAAGGACAAATGGCCAGTTTATTGTGAACCCCAGACTTTGCAAAAGAGAAATGATGCAATGAAGATTTTGCTACAGGATCTCTAGAGAGGATGACTGAAACAGGAGATCATCCAAATAAGGAAATACGTGGATCCCCTGAATCCTGCAGAAAGCAATCACAGGAGCTAGGCATTTGGTGAATACTCATGGGGCAGTAGAGAGGCCAAAGGGTAAAACAGAGAAATCTAAAAACTTCCTAAAAAGGGATGAATAGCAATATGGATGTAAGCATCCTTGAGATCCAGAGAAACCAGAAAAACCTGTGGAAGCAAAGGGAACAAAGTCTGAATGGTTAACATTTGAAAAGAAGGAACCCTTCAGAAAAGTATTTAAATGAGAAAGATCCAGAATGGGTCAATAAGCTCCCTCTTTCCTGGGTACCAAAAAACATTCTGGGAATAAAACCCTTTCCCCCTTTGAGCAGGTGGAACCTCTTGAATAGTTCCAGGAGTCAAAAAGTTCCTGAAGCATATCTGGAAGAAATTTAACTGTTCTTGAGGTGGCTGAGGAATGCCCATGAAGCGGGGTGCAGAGATTTCCAAACCATGAAATACCCTTGGCAAATGATGGAAAGAACCCAAGAATATTGGGCTATGCCAAATAGAAAGAGACAGAGAGATGAAGAGAAAGAGGAATGTGGCTGAGATTAATCTGGTAGTCAGCCAGCACCTGGTTTATCAGGAAAGAGTGGCTTCTGTACAGGAGGAGTCTGTGCAGACTTAGCTGGGAGAATCCTCCTACCACCTTTTTTTGCCTTTAGGATGAGGATGAGACTGCTTTCTAACCAAAGCTGCTTTAGTAGGGTAGTTCCTCTGGAACTTAGGCACTGGTGAAACAAAAATGCATTTCAGATCCTGTAACTCCTTGCCTTTTTCCTGCAGGGATTTGAACAAAGCAGCAGCAGTACCAAATATGTGTTGCCCAGAGAAGTAGCCATCAACTTATCCTTAATATCATCAGGCAGAGGCTGAAGCCGTAGCCAATCTCCTCAATACAGATCCTGAAGCAGCAGCCCTAGAGGAAGCATCTGCTGCACCATACCTGCATTTAATGGAATGGCGAGCTACCTGAGAAGAAGCCCCTAACAAAGACAAGGCAGAAAGTCTTACCATTGTAATCAGGAAGGTCAGAAATTAACCCAAGAAGCCTGAGAAAGGACAGCCAAAACATATCTGGTCATATGAGTCTGATACTTAACAGCCAGAAAGATTATGGTGGCAGAAGTATAAACCTTTTTACCCAGCCTTTCCATAGTCCCCCTCTCCTTATTAGAAGGAATAAGCATAGTTGAGGACAGTAATTTGGAAGACTTATGAAGCAACAGAGAGCACCGAGGGGCCAGCAGATGCACACTTGTAAAGGAATTTACAATCATCAGGCACTGTATAGAATCCGTCTGGTTTCTTAGGAGCAGGGGGCTGAAAATTTGGAGCCTGAGAAGCAGAGGAAAAAGCATCCATTAAAGCATCCAATACTGGAGGAACAGCAGAGGGTTGATGAGACTCCTTTTAAAGGATCTCATAATATCTCCTTTGCACTTCAGACACCTGGGAACAATCCCAATTAAACTCCATCATTCTAGCAAAGGTATCCCCAAAAGAAATCTCCTCAAAAGAAGATTCAGGGTTAGTAGACTCCTCTTCCTCCAAACTGTACTCTAGATGGGAAGGAATCTGAGTAGAACAGGCCAAAGATTCCTCATCTGAATCCTCCTCATCAGAGGAATTCAGATCCCTAGGATCTCTTGAGATGGAACGATGACCAATGAGGATCCAGAAAAGAGACCCCCCCAAAGGAGACTTCAAATCCATAAGGGCATTAATAATCCAGTGGGAAAATTCTGCCATTCACTTTCAGGGTCCTTGGGAGAAGATGAAATATGTTTTATCTTCTGCTTCTTTTTTAAGGGGAAGTCCACCTTATGAAAGATAGAAGGCTCTGACATTGGTCTACACTCAATAGTAGTAGTCGGGACTTCCTCCTCCACAAGAATTTGAGAAACTCCCCCTAGGGCCTTCACTGATGATCAGCTGTGGTTCTCCCTGGAATCCGCCTAGGGTCTTCAGTGATGATCAGCCATGGTTCTCCCTGTACATCTGAAATGAGAACAGCTGGATCCACGCCAGCCTCTGAAATGGTCACTCCAGAGGAATCTAACCCAAGAAATGGGTGAAGCTCTGGACTTTCAGCCTCTAGAGAGACATCCAATGTAGAAGGTGCAGCCGAAGAACCTGACCTAACTTGTTTGACCTTCTTCAAAGATGGCTGACCCTCAGGCCAAGTACCCATAGCATCTTTCACTAAATGTTTGAGACACTTGTTTTCTAAATAAATAGTGAGGGAAGACGGCTGCATAAAATCTTAGGCACAAAGGCCTGACAAACATTGCGGGACATATGATCATGACAAGCCCCTAAGCAAAACTGTGATGCCCCTGCACTGGCCCAGTAATCAAGGAGCCTTAATCCTCACCACTGGCAACAGCTAGGGAACATACGCATTGGGAGGATGACAAATACACACACAGTAAAGTACAATTTCTAAGAGCACACAGAGATCAGTGTCAGTCTGATGCTGATTTCTCCCTCTTTCTTCAGATCCCCAATAAGTCTCCCCACTGGCACAGCTATAGGGTTAAGATCTCAGCTGAGAGGCCAAGCCAAGACCTCCAGCATCCTCTCTGTCCAACCAGTGCTTTGTGTCCCTGCCCAAGCAGAAGCTGACACACACACACACACACACACACACACACACACACACACACACACACACACACACACACACACACACACACTTTGAGATCTGGTTTATATACAAATGCACACACACACCTGGGGAAGGCAAACACAGGTTTACCTGCCCAGACTATAAGGTAGTTTCCACTGCCACTAACCCCCTACTTATCAGCTACTATAAGGCCCTTACAAAGGGTGTCCAATCCTACTGTGTAATGTTACTATTATCCAAATGGTAGTCTGACCAAGACTTGCAAGGCTATTTAGGAGTGGCCTGTACAGTGTCACCAAATACATATGCAGGTACTCTAATAACTTAAATATGTCTCACAAATATCAGCCATAAAGCTAGGTTTAAATATATTTAATAATAAATAATAAAAGAATAAGACAATACTTAGTCAATCAACACAGTAACTTCAGAGTTCAAGATCACAGGAAATATTTTAAAACGTTGCAGGACAGTCTCAGATAAATACAGAAAACATGTAAACTAATCTTTACTGTATTCCTATCTGAGTCTAAAAAGAGTTACTATGCCTCAAGAACGTACTTACAGAGCAAGGTAAGTACAGGTGGTAATGATGAGTAGATGTTCCCAGGCCAAAGCCAAAATACAAAATGCATAGTCTCTCAATGAGAGAGTTCCCAAATTAATATCAAACATTACTGCTGGGCCAGCTTGGATGACATCACTCTGTCACCTGACTTCAGTTCCCAGGCTAAACAGAAATTAACAGAATTTAACATTTCTGTGTGAGAAATACATATCTCTTAGGTCTTTGCAGATCTTGGAAGTCATAAAACAATAAAATGCTTTAACATTTGAAACGTAGTAATTATTTCTCTTTCAAGACAATACAAAAACTCCCAGCTCTAGGCATTGTGTCTGCTTCTGCATTGAAACTGAGAGATAACATCTCTTGTTTATGGCCCAGCTATAAAGTAACTTAACCTCAACTATTCTTAAGTTTTGCAAGTTAATCTTCTATGTTCCAGCATGATATGCTGTGGTTACATTCTTGAAGCTCAATACATAACATACAGTTCTGTATAAATCATATCAATATTCACAAATGACATGGAATTATTTACACAATTCCACATAGCTGGGCTGGCAGCGTGACAAAAACAAGTACTGCTCATGACAGGCTTTATGGGGAATCTGTCTCCCACACTGGCATTTACCCTTCTAGGATGACATGAAACTCCTCAACAGACAAAGGCAACAAAAGATAAGCAAAAAACCTCAACAGGGCACTTATCTGAATGGCAAGGTACAACAGCAAAGATTTGGGCAATCAAACCAATGATCAGAGATGGTGTTCAGAGTGGCAGCAACGTAGTTTTGAGGAAGGTTTTTTCCAGATTTCACCTTTATGCCCTACATTATGTGAGGAGAATGCATGTGATGTACGGCATACCTTACAGCAGCATAAAGGCTTTAGTATACTGGCCAGACAACAGGCTGCCCTTGGCCTCATGCTATGGATACTGCAATAGTGAAATTGAAGGACATTTATCAATCCTGTCAAACCTTTAATCCACAAAGAACAAAGTGCAAACCAAGGTAGTTCAAAAGTATGGACACAGTACACCTGGAACCACAATTCATTTTAAAAAGGTTGCTTTAATACTGAAATGCTGATAAAACAAGTAAAAGATAAGCATTTCCATCTTCTTAATGAAAACTTCTTCAGTTAAAAACACATTTGAAAAAGTGAGTTTATATATAGAAAGATATATATATATATATATATATATATATATATATATATATATATATATATATATATATATATATACCAATCTAGATCATATGAATGCCACCCTCCCCAATGATGTCATTTTTCCTTTGGGAGGATTTAAAGAGGATTTTTAGAAGATTTAAAAGGCCATGCAGGTAGAAAACTGACTTAAATTACAACATATTTAAGTTAGTTTATACATATGCTTCTGAGTTTTTTCATACTAATAATGTACTGGCAACATATTGCAGCCATCACCTTTCTAAAGATTTCAATTTTAAAGTACAGGTGATGGATATTGGTCATTCAAACCAGGCCATTTCCTGGCATTAAGTTTCATTTGCCAGCGAAGTTCAAGTTTTTTCAGATTGAGTGTCCATGGCCCCCCTCTATCTAACAGGACAATTTGTTCTAAAATGAAAATGTTAAAGATATGGTCAGGAAATTCCATAGTATTTTTGGAAAAAGGATTGGTATCCTTTTTAGTTCTAATATCATAAGTATGCTCATAAATTCTGTCATGTAGACATCTTTTTGCCTTACCAACATAAAACCCTTCACAGTGTTGGCATTGAGCACAATAAATAACTTTAGTAGAATTACAATTAAAAGATTTTTGGGTCTAAACTGGACACCATTAATGACAAACAAATTACCAGTTTAAATATACTTGCAATACGGGGCAGCAGCCACATTTTGCCATCCCAAAGTGCTTTGACTGTTGTATTGATTTCTTTTCAAATAAAGCTTTGAGGTTTTGCCCCTTCTTATAAACAATGTTTGGAGCCAAACTTACATGTTCTCTAATGTGTTTGCCATTTGTCAAAATATTCCAATTTTTTAGTAAGTATGCTTCTAATTCAGTAGCTGTCCAGTTGAAATACTGTAATAAAGAAATTCTTATAATTATCGGTCCTATTAATAATATGTATAGATGTTTGTGTACCCATAACCGATGGACTAATATGATCTTGCACTGTTACCCCAAGGATGAGTCTGAAGTGCTTCCTTTCACATTTATTCATGACCTTGATCATTAATTCATTAATAAAAGTAAGTGGATATCCACATTTTGAAAACATGAGCCTTAACAGGTTGCATTCGTCCCCAAACCTTTCCTCATCTGTGATCATTCAGGCAGCACGGATGAATTGGCCTTTGACAATTACTCTCTTCTGCACTTGGGGATGCACACTTATGTAGTAGAGAAATTGTTAGAGTAGGTTTCTTTCCGGTAAATCTTTTGTTGATATTGTCATTATTGAGCCAAACATCTAGATATGCTATATGGGTATCATGGACTTGGTGGGTGAATTAGAGAAATTCTGTGGTGTTGATGAACTCCAGGAAAAGGGAAATGATGTCAGCATCTACATCCCACAAAATAAATATATCGTCCAGGTATATGATGTAGAAATTGCATGAGCTGTAGAAAGTGGACTCAGAAAGAAACTTTTCTCCCTCTGTACCATGACTGCATTGGCAAATAGACCCCCGCATGCTGAATCACTCCCAAAAAACAACCAAGAGAAGAGACTTTTTGTGTGGATGACTTCTATATAGTTGATTGGATGATGAGCTGAAAGCACAACTGCAAGTGGTTAAAACTTTCCAAGATGATATACAAATGTCATTTAGTTCTTCTGTTTTGTCATTTTGGAATGTGCAAAAGCAACATTTAAAGCAGGAAAGCTGCAGCACCAAGAAAATATCAGTCTGGGACAGGAATGTGATATAAAAGGAGCTTGAGTAGGAAGGACTGTATAAATATTTGGGAACTGATTAAATACTTGCAATAAAACATGAACAAATGCAGATTAAACTCTGCAGAGAATATTTTAGAAGAGTAAAGTTAATACAGAAAACAGCCCTGACATCTATGAACAAAGTCCAAGCTATAAACCAATTTGTTCTTCCTGTTCTAACTTATAGTTTTGGCGTGACTGATTGGCCCCAAAATGTATTGGTACAGTTGGATAGGAAAACAAGAAAAGTGCTTCACTCTTATCAAATGATATATAAAAATCAGTGTATACCAAAATTATATATTCCTCATTCTGAAGGAGGCATGGGCCTCCTTGAAATTGATTACATGTACAGATCTGCAATAGTAGAAGTGCATGCATGTCTGCTGACTTCACCAAACATAGAAAATGTTTTAAAATATGAGGAAAACTCTAAGATGACTTCCCTGCTTAGTTTAGCAGAAACACAGAAGTGTCAAGCAGAATTGGAAATCAAGCCAGAAGCAGACATTAATAAGGCATCCAATGAATGTGCCAAAAAAAAGAATACAAGGAGAATGAATAGATAAGAAGACAAGAAATGTGGAAAAGGCATAAATAAATTTGCAAGTACAGAAAACTCCTGGAACAACCTTATATTAATCAGGATTTGACTAAGAAATGGTTAAGAAGTAAATAAAAAAATGAAATGTTAATATTGAACATGTGGGCGAAACAGACAAATGCAAGTTCTGTAAAACAGAACTGGAAACAGTCACATATGTTGTTGCAGGGTGTCATACACAAATGGCTAATGGCCTGTATATTGAAAAGTATAATAATGTGGCAAGACTGTTGCACTGAGGATTGTGCAAACATTACAACACTAAGCTAAGAAGCATTGGAAACTTAAGCCACAAAGCATTATAGAGAATGATGAAGTTTGTATCTCATTGGATCACTCACCCAAGAAAGGAGGGGGGGTATCCATATTCATCAAGGACACCCACACCTCAAGACTGGTGGCAACGCACGATGCATCGGAGACCATCCAGGTGCAATTAACCATAGGCAAGACTGCTCTGCAAATTGTAGCATGTTACAGGCCACCCTCACAAACTCAGGAACCTCACATGGCCTTCCTGAAAACACTAGAGGGGATAAATGTATCACCAAACACCATCATACTAGGTGACTTCAATTACCCTAATATAGACTGGGAACACTACTCAAGCCCAAACACCCTAGCCCAAAAGTTCCTGGAATTCATAAACTCAAATGCCATGGAACAACTAGTCACCATCCCCACAAGAGGAGATAACATACTTGATCTCATCATCACGAACATGGGAGCACAATGTTCAACACCGAAGTATACCCCTCACTGGTGAGATCAGATCACAAACTAATCTCGCTGGAGGTCCTCATCCCACCCCACCTGAAATAAAAAGACCACAGTAAAAACTGCCGACTTCACACTTCTAAAGACTAGTGTGGTCTCCTTTAAGGCCCCAGGCAAGCGGAAAACAGTACTCAAGCCGCTGAATCACTCACAAATGCCTTCTACCAGCACCTGCAGGACTGCATGGATAAGGCAATCCCAAGCAAAACAAAGACTCTCTGTACCAAGGCAAGCGTCCACTCTGGTGGACCCCAGCCATAAACAAACTCTACAACAAAAGGAGAAAGCTACTACAAGATAGAGCAAAATCCTTAAAAGGTAAGACACCCTTGATCACTATAAGTAAAAAACTAAGAGCTCTCATAAAATCATCCAAAGCAAATTTTGAGAGAAAAATAGCTAAAGACTCAAAAGACAATCATAAGGCATTCTTTAGCTATGTTAGAAACCTGGGAGGAAACTCCCAGATATGCTCAGAACTAGTCAAAATGATGTGAAGATTACTGATCCTACAGACATTGCCAACATACTGGCTGACAGGTTCAGTGCAAACTTCTCCCCCCCAAAAGGAGAGATATCTATACCAAACGATTGCAGCCCCCCAAACATTTCCAACGCCCAAGTTAAAACTGCTCTCTCCAAAGCAAAAAACACAGCATCCATGGGACCCGACGGTGTCCCCGGCTGTGTGCTCCACGAACTCAATGAGGAATTAAACCCACAACTAGGACAGCTATTTAATCAAAGTCTTACCTCTGGATATGTACCCAGGAGTGGCGCACTGCAACTGTGGTCCCACTTCACAAAGGCGGTGCTTCCACCGACCCTGGAAATTACCGCCTATTAGCTTGACAAGCCTTATCTGCAAAGCCATGGAGAGGATCATAATGGACCTCATAAATAAAGACATAGGGAATTTGCAGACCTTGGATCCAACCCAGTTTGGCTTTGTCAAAGGCAGATCATGCCTTTTAAACTTGGTTGACTTTTAAACAGTCACCAAAGCCATTGATGAGGGAAAGGCAGTCCATACAGCCTACCTGGATCTGGCGAAGGCCTTCGATACAATACCTCACTCGGGTATCATTGAAAAACTCAGCAGCTTAAATGTTAACCCATACATCACAAGATGGGTTGCAAACTGGCTGAGTGACAGAACCCACAGGGTCAGAGTTGCTGGCGCCATGTCAGACTCAAAGCCTGTCACAAGTGGGGTCCCACAGGGCTCAGTCCTGGGCCCACTCTTGTTTGGCATCTACTTTTTCCAAGTACAAACAAACACAGGAGGGTTATGGCTGACAAAGTTTGCAGATGACTGCAAACTGGGAGCCATAGTAGAAAACACATCTGACACAGATATCCTTCAGAAGGGTCTCACAGAAACGGATAACTGGTGCCAGAGCCATGGCCTAAAGTTAAATGCCAAAAATGCATAGTCATACCCTTCGGGAAAAACAAGGTTACCCCTAGCTACCAAATAGGTGGCAATCCACTGAGCACAGAAGAAGTTATCAGGGACTTGGGGACCCAGGTTGATTGTAGTCTGTCATTCGACACCCATGTAGCTAAAGTAGTTAGGAAGACCTTCTACATTGCCCACCTTATCATGAAGGGATTCTCATCTAGATCAAGGGAGGTCATGGTCTCCCTTTACTCATCACTCATCAGACCAATGATTGAGTACAATGCCCAATTCGGAATGTATCTGACCCGACACTTGCAGCAGCTGGAGAGACCACAAAAGTTCCTCACCAAAAGGATAAAGGGTCTCAAAATCTGTCCTATGCTGCCCGACTGAAAGAACTCCAGCTCTATTCAGTCGCGCTCAGAGGTGACCTTTGCCTAACATACAAGGCCATGTCAAAGCCAGATTTGATGAATATGCTTCACCTCAATAAATCTAGATCCACCAGAGCCACAAGGACGGGAGACTTAAACCTCGACACGGCTATTAATAGGACGTGCTGGAGGGATAGATTCATCACCCAAAGACTCCCTATGCTGTGGAACAAAATCCCGGTATATGTGAGGCAGAGCACCTCGCTGGCCTTGTTCAAGAGAAATCTTGACCAATGGATGGGAGATCGCAAATATACCCCAGGGATTACCTCAGTGTCACTGCTCGACAGAGGCACAGCAAAATAATGGGTATAGTTCCCCATACTTAAGGGGTGGCGTAAGCCACAAAACGATGGGCTAGGCTTGTAAATGCCCTCGGGCAGATAGCCTAGTATGAACCTATGAACCTATGAACCTATTACCAGCAGTTCAGAAAATAGATGCAAGAAAACCAGATATAGTCATCCATGAAAAAGACAAAAGTAAACATTGGGTGTAGCAATTTCAATGATCAGTGATTACAGTGTATTTTGAACAGAGAGAGACAAATCATAAAAAACAGGATTTGCAGGCAGAAATTAGGGCAATGTGGCAGGAGGATACCCAGACAATTCCAATAGCAGTAGGAGCAATTGGACTCATAAAAAAGAAGTTACAGTCATATATTGCTACTGATACATATAACTCCATATGCATTACAGGAGGAGTCTTTTCTGGGCATGTTGCAGGTACTGCAAAGAACACTTTTGGTTAACATGAAAGACTGAAGCAAAATTAATTTCATAAACTTTAATCATACTTTGACTTAGGAAAGGTTTCCATGCCCATCATGGTACTAGAAACCCAAAAGTCTTGGGACAATTAAAACCCAGCAGCCCAAAGACTTTGGTTTCCCAGAAGATCCCCAGCAGGTCATGGGAATAACACCATCAGATCACTAGTCTTCATCGTTTACAATTGGAACTATGATGGTATCTGATCATTTTCGAACCTTCAACTTTCATTCTTGATTAATGAAAACATTCTTGGCAAATGTTTTCACTTTTGTCTTGCATTGTTAAAAGAATCTGACCTCAAGTGGCACAATATGAGCACCCCTGGATGTTGTTAATCATGGCCCCTTGTTCCAAAATTTAAAAAAAATAAATAAATAGAGCTGGAGTACTTTTCCATTTTTCTTAGCTGAAATATTCAAGTGACTGGCCTGCTTTGAACACACTAATTTTTCAATGTAAGTGCTTTATAGCCCTAGGACACTTATTTAAGAGCATTGAAGGAGCACCAAGAGAAAGGACTGGGATGGGTGGTAGCTTATCTCTCAGCATCACCCACTTCCAAGATCCAACAAGCTTGTTAACTGCAGCAACATTAATATACTGTGTTGGAGCTGGAACTACTATAGCTGCTAGCATCAGACTTGCCATCCAATAGATCCTTGGTAAAGGATTTCAAGTGTATTTATTCCAGTTACAGGGCCACCTGTATTATAAATTTTTCATCACTAAGTTCCCAACTTGGGAGTTGATAATTTGCACATCTGCTGCTTTTCTTCGGTGTAGTAGCAATTTCTCATGTTTCCTCTCCAGAATCAAACACAGATTCCTAGGTACCCACAGTCGCCACATTAAGCAGAGATACCTCCATCAAATGTTGATAGGCCAGACATTCAAACGTTACATTGCCACCATGAGGACTCGCAATCAGCTTGAGTTCATATAGTCACCAAAGCTGCCAGGCTGAGACCAGGATTGGTTATGGTCTGATAAATGCAAGCATATCTGGAGTCAGGGCTCTCAGCAAATATTAGCTGTAGAATTATCACAGTTATCCAAGTGGTGGAGCAATCAAAAAGAACTATGACTGACTTAGTAAGCTATTCACAGGTTTACTGTACCATCTGTTTGCACTAAGAATTGCATGCTTAAATATTTGAGACAAACATATACTGGACTGATCAAAGTAGAAGCACCTCAATGGGCAGACAGAGAAGGGACTGGACTCCAGACCTCCATGACTGTGGGGTCCCCATGGAAGATACGCCCTGAGTGATGGTCAGAGGCCAGCACCTTATGGATCACAGTGGTAGAATGCACCAAATGTATGTAGGGTGGGTACCACTGAGAGTTACAGCTTACAGCAGTGGCATAGCATACCCTGGTGCAAGACAGGACCCCCTCACTATGTGGTCAGTCTTAATTTGAGTGCCAGGTGAGAATGGAATGCCCTGCACCCCAACCCATAGATCTTTCCCTGGGTGTAAAAGCCTTACCCATGCACAGTGAGCCAGACAGCCACCCCATGGGCTCCTCTGCTAGTGGGAGGCAGTCAGCCTGAGTGAACACTGGTGGGAATGAGGATAGGAATTAAGGGAGGCACGCTGACCACGTAGGGCCACTGGCACAGGGGCTACTAACAACAGATGAAGAACTGAAAGAGGCAGCTTGATACCAAGCAGAGACTGGTGAGAGAAACAACTAGGGAACAGTGTGTCTGGAAAAGGAGTCACACTACCTATCTTTCCATAGCCCACACTACCCTCCTCTATGCCTCCCCTATTCTTACCAACCTTAGAAAATCAGACCTAGCTAAGCTTGACTCCTGCTATAACAAAATTGCCAAATTTGCCTTGGACTCTCCTTTTAGATCTCACCACTGCTCATCCCTGAAACAACTCAACTGGCTTGAACTTCCCCAACTGTTGCACTACAACCAGCTCTCTCTGGCACATAAAATTCTGTATCAACCTGAATAAAATCCTGCATTACAAAACCTACTTCTCCCTCTTCTCAAATTATATAAATAAAATCTG
Organism: Protopterus annectens; assembly: GCF_019279795.1. Classification (NCBI taxonomy): domain Eukaryota; kingdom Metazoa; phylum Chordata; order Ceratodontiformes; family Protopteridae; genus Protopterus; species Protopterus annectens. The sequence goes on along the minus strand of NC_056731.1, from coordinate 496,932,261 downwards.
GAACAAACTATCCAGTCATATACCTACTACCACTTCCTTCACACAGTTTAAAAAATCTTTAAAAACCTATCTCATTAATAACTGGCTCTGCTCCTGTACCACACCAGATTAGACCCTCCTTCATTATGCTCACCACTCCTAATTTTTCCTGAAAATTCTTATACCTCATGGTGCATTAATAGGTCAATGTCCTAGGTTTGTATATATACATATAATATAGTAAAATTGAGATCTTTGTTCTGGTTACACTGTAACAATCTAATGCAGCTGCTCACTGCAGCAGTTATATTAATGTTCTCTTAGACTTGAACTTCTAGTAGTGATGTATTATCTCTGTGATTGGACTAATAGTATTGTTATGTCCATTTTATTTACTTGAGTTATGTCCATCTGTTTTTGACTTTTATTTTCCATGCAAAATTTGTAATATGCTATATACTGTTTGTATTTGTACATTTTTTGGTCTGAAATGTTTACTTTGCTAAGTGTGTCATAAGCTACATACCATTTTATTTTTCTTACTTGTGGAGCTTTTTTCCTCAGGCCTCCACTGAAAATGGACTTGTGTGCAGTGGACTATCCCGGTCAACAAATGTAAAATAAAAAATAAATAAATAAATAAAATAAATACTGCAGGCTGTTAATGCTAGGAGCATTAATAATAAAGTGTTTTTATTGGAAAATGTGCAACGTTTCCACCAGATTGATGTTGTTATAGTTTGTGAAACATGGTTAAAAAACGATGACTGGAAACCAATTCTGTCAGGGTATAAATGTTTTTAATGTAACAGAATTTCTAATAAAAACCCAGGTGGAGGTGTTATGTTAGGGATTGAAGATAGCTATGAGACCTGTGATTATTACATGTTCAATGATAACACCAATACTGTAGACTGTGTAACTGTGACAATAAAGACAACCCTGGAACACACAACAATTGTTGGTGTGTATAGACCACCGAAGTCAAGTGCAGATGACCTAGAGGAATTCATACATTTCTTACATCAAACACTGGAAGGAAGAATAATATCAGCTGGGCAGTTAAATTTACCAGAAACAAACAGGAATAATATTGATTCAACAATGTTAGTAAGGAAATTATTCACAGAATATATTCAGGAACAACAATTGCTTCAGATTGTAAAACATTTACCAGAGGTCGGAACAAACTAGATATTATTTGCGTTCCCAAAGAAATCACTGTAACTTTAAGTCAAGTTTTACCACCATTGATGTGCAGTGATCATGGGGTTATTAAGATTATTTTGTCGCTAGATAATTCTGCCAAACTGAAATCTAAACCAATGCACAGAGAAGGTTAATTACAGATTATAAGCAAGCAAAACAGTCACTATTTAAAACTAACTGGAGTGAGGTGTTCAGTGGAAAAATTGCAGATGGAATGTGGACAATTTGAAAGAGAAATAGTTTGAGTGCAAAAAGTCAAAAAAATGTTTCACATCATGGGAATATATTTCCTTAAGAAGATATCTGATTAAGGCTAGAGACAAAAAATATAAGAAATGGAAGAGAGGTCGAACTACAACTTTGAAAACTGAACTAAACAAGCTGGACAAACAGATTAAGCATAGTGTGAGACAAGATCAAGAAAAATTTGAAGAAAATGTATATAAAGATATGGAGCATAACAGGAAACCTTTTTATAGATACATAAGATGTGGAAGGAGTAAAGACACACAAATTGATAAACTGCAGATTCTAAAATTTATTCTCAGACACAACAGATTATAGATATATTTACAAAATCTTATGAAAAGCAGTTTGGCTCCACCGGTGATAAGTTGTCCTAGTGACATCCAGTAACCCAGATACTGGAATCAAATTAGATTATATTGAAAAAGAACTCCAAAACCTGAATCCAAACAAAGCACAGGGAGGAAACGGAATTAGTAACAATGATTTGAGAACACTTCAGCAAGAACGTATACTACCATTATATCTATTATTCACTAGGTCATATAAATATGGGGAGATTCCTCAAGGTTGGAGACATGTGCTTATTAAACCTGTCTTTAAGGGAAAGGGGAGTAGGACAAACCCAGAGTCATATAGCCCCTTAAGACTACTTTCACGTTGTGGAAAATTAATGGAGAAGATAATATTGGATAAGTTACTGTCAGAACTGGATAGGTTGTGACTAGAAACCATATATTAGCATGCATATGTTGAAAACAGATCTATTACTGCCTGTAACATGATGTTCTATAACAATAACAGCTATGAATGAAAAATTGTGCTGTGATGTAATTTATGTAGACTTAACTTCAGCATTTGACAGGGTCATACACAAAACACTAATCAATAAATTAGGCATTTATGTACTCTTGATAAGATGGATAGCTGCATGGCTTACAAGTAGGACATGGCAAGTATCATACAGCAACTGCACAGGTGAAATCCTTGGTTACAGTCAGAGTGTCCCACAGGGCTCTGTACTAGGCCCTTACTTGTTTAGATTGTATCTTTCAGACCTTACTTTTTCATCTGAGGTGTTCTACAGTCTATATGCAGACAACCTGAAAGTGGGTAAACTGATTATATGTGTTACAGATAAGGCATGTCTGCAAAATAACTTGATTAAATTGACCATTTGGGCACAGGAGAATAATATGTGGATAAATACATCAAAAACTAAGCATATGAGATTTGGGAGACATAAACTGAAAGGTGAATATTTAATACAGCACACAGTGACTGAAACTGTACACTCATTTAAGGACCTGGGTGTATGGGTAGATTCAGCTATGAGTTTTTCTAATCATGTCAACCAATTGGCTAATATAGCAATACCCCACTCCTGGGTGTGGGTAATGCTGGATTTACCCACGGTTGGTGTGGTTTGGTCACGAGGGCGAAGCCCGAGTGTCTAAACAAAGCCAACCATGGGTAAATCCAGCATTACCCACACCCAGGCATGGGTTATTGCTATTATACAATGACATTATTTAAGAAAAAAAATAATTACTTTTCTTAAATAATGGCATTGTATAATGCCTCCTTGCTGCCCTTCTGCAGCTGTCTGGTATTCTGCGGCAGTTCTGATGTACTGCGCATGCGCATGCCTACGTAGTACATCAGAGTTGTGGGCAAAAGCAACGGAGATAGCAAGATCTCCGTTGCTTTTTAAAAACTGTTTCACTATGTTAAATGAGTTTAACATAGCGGGCCAGCTTTAAAAAAGCAACGGAGAATATCCGTTGCTTTTTTAAAGCCGTCTCGCTATGTTAAACCCATTTAACATATAACATTTAACATATCGAGACAGTTTTGAAAAAAGCAACGGAGAAAGCAAGATCTCTGTTGCTTTTTAAAACACCATCTTAGAAAGCCATAGCACCTGTAAGACTGACAGGTCTGTTTTTTTTTTTTTCCTATGTTTTCCAGAACCCTCACACCTTAAGTAAAAACTGAGAAGGCCTGTAAGGAAGTGTGGTCACTGCATGAAGAAAGTGAAAGTGATGCACCTGCCAAGGCATCTGTATTTGTATCTGTATTTGTGATGTACACATCACAAGAAATAGTACTTTCTCTGTCACAGCAGCAGCAGTTTCTCACGCATAATCAAGAGATAAGGAAATTTAAAACAAGCAGGTGTTTGCACTGCAGTACACTTATTTAAGAACTGAATCAACAATTTAAAGTGCACTAGTGTGACCTCACCATCTTCAAGCAGAGATTTAGAGAGACAAATGCACAAACCCCTCTCAGACACAGTACAACATATGTTGGTGTCAGTTCTGACATCAGAGTACAACTACACAAAGAACCTTTCCTTAGATGTGAAAACTGGCTATTGACTTTAGAGGGTGAAAAAACAAAAGTATTGCAGCCATTCACCAGAAAAGGATTTAATTTTCTCTGAAAGTCAGTCTCCAGAGACTTATCACTTGCAGACCTTATACGTTCAAGGAATTTCTTATGGAACACTTGGATACCACAGGCAGAGTCCACCAGGTCTATCCCTGACACTATAATTTGCTACATCCATCTGTGATGTACTTTCTGAAGTTTATGGACCTCAGGAGCTATGCCTCTGAAAGTAGGAATGATACCCTCATTAAGGCTATGACACTCTAGAGTGCATCATTGAAAACATCAGAACAGGTATGGAGATATGAAGTACAGAAATGTGACTCAGCAAGGTGCATATCTCCTGAAGCTTCATAACTTTCCAAAGCCAGCACCACTGTTATGAAGACAGAAGAGACAATTCACAAATTGCACAGAGCAACAAAACTAGGAGACCAGGGCCACATCATAACGAGACACCATCTCATACTGCTGCTAGTATTCTAAAATGCAGAGATCCAGTGCCATATACAACATTACCATAGGGAATCTACACTGTGCTGACAGATCTACATAGATGGTGAGGACAACTGTGCCATTGCTGTGATGAAGCCCAAAACCTCTGCCACCAATGGTACAGCACATCAAGTAGTGGATAGAACACCTTACAAGATACTCATCGACTATGCACAGCACGACAAGTGGCTACTGCAACAAATGAAACCATGTTTAAATAAGAGCTCAACATCTAAGATTACTGTCTCTGCCATGTCTAAAGAAACAGAGAGACAAGCAGCCAAAGCTAGTGTAAAAGACTTGTCTCTGATCTGATTAAAAGCCCACGTTACCAGATGTAGCCCATCAGCCCTTCCATTCTCCCTGGTTCTCTGCCTTCAGCGGTGCCATCGGTGTTCTTTAACGATATCTTAATATGGGTTTATTTCTCACCAGTGCACTTCCACAGGCACAGAGACTTCAGCTGACTTCCCATGGAAGCCACAGCAGCACAACTGCTGAAGTCTACTACTGGCTGTTACAGAACAAAGAGGATAGTGTCAGAGTAAGCTGACAAATGCAGTGCATGACCAGCCAGGAACAGAGTGCCATACATACCTGGTCACATCAAGGCAGTGCAACAAGGAAAAGGCAGTTCTGTTAGGTGACATCTACTTCAGCACCAACAAGTAAAAATGCCAAAGGGTACCACTGAGCAGCCACGGGTTTCCTATTCCTTGTTCCACCTTGTTGAATGCTTAAAGAGGTGCTAAGATGGCTCTATTTACACACAGGATTACTGATAATGGAGTGGAGCATAGGCTGTTAATATTTTACGTGCCAAGCTGACAGATTCCTGCTACTGTAGTGTCCTATGGTATCTATTATAATAAGCACATAGTTTCAAGGAATAAATTAAGTTGAGTTTTGCTGGAAAAGCCATCTCTAGTCTTTGCGTTTCTTGAGAGACAGATAAGTAAGGTGCTAGCTCTTTTCCTTGCAAGTTGTTTTCCAGTGGTAGATATTGGAAGATAGTTTGCAGCCATTCAATATGGTTTGGTATCCTGACAGATTTTGAGATGTTTAAACTACATATTGATTATTTACTATAGTTTGCATTAAAACTTTAAAACTAAGTAGCGACAGAAACTATTAGGGTACTATGCATTCAGAAAATTTAGATTCTCTTATTTTGATGTCATCAGCTCACTGAAAGAAAACACTTCTACAGGTAAACAATGAAGGAACACAGCTCTATATGAGCTAGTTTCCAGATCTGTTATTTTTTTCTTAAGTTGTTAAAATTAATTTTCTTCGAGTTGCTGCACTAAGAAATTCACCTCAAGAATGAAACACGAGATGAATTTTGACACCTATATCAAAAACATAAAGCTGAGTATGATCAAAAAGACATGACCGTAATTCTTTTCAGTGCCTGGAGAGTTATCTACTCCATGTGCTAGCGGTTACAAAACAGTGCAGGAGCACAGTGCTTTACTGGCTTTCAAAGCTAGAAACCATGTGCTCCTTGGTAGAACTAATGGATTCAGGAAGTGTCAGATACTTGTTTATAATTTGGCAGAACAAAGCATCCAACAGTTTTTAGAAGCTGTTTTACCTTCTGCTGCTGTTCTTTGTAAGCAGCACTGTTAACAGTTAATCCCTGGTGCGAGATTCAGTCTTAACAGTGCTTACATGTCCCAAGCAGGGTTTTGTTAAATATCCCTAAGTGCTGTCAACAGTTCTTCATGTTATAAATGTCTTTTATAAATTTATATTTTTCCTGATTTCAGAGCAGAGTCATGGCACTAAATGCACTACAAAAATATTTTTGAGTAGTTCAGATCATCTTCACTCCAGCAGACTGCTGAAAAACTAATCTTAGCTTATGTTATTTAAACTCAGTCTGACATCAGTCTACCGTTCAGAATTTTTTTTTTCATTTTCATAGCTTCTATTCTTTATCATTTCCCTTTCTCTGAAGTAGTAATTAAAGATTTTTCAGACTCAGTAGTCAAATTGGTATTTGATAAAGACTATACTTCAGAAATCTACAATGAACAAGTCCAAATTAAGAATGTCTTGCCTTCACTGTTGCAGTATTCCTAATGTATGGAATTCCCTGTCATAGAAGCCCGATGTCCGGCCAGTCTACCAAAGCATACTGTTGCTTTAAAATATGCTGAACATCACCCAAATGCTACTAGCATAGCATAGGGTATAAAGATGATGTTCAAGCGTACCATCCTCAGAACTGACTGCCCCAGTAGGAACAGCAATCTAAGGAAACCCAAGGGGTAACCTGTACATCCAGGAAGGTAAAGGACTAGAGGAATGGAGGGAGGGGGTGAATGCTGCAGCAGTGAATGCAAGGACATCTACTGTTATGGTACAAGAAGATTTTGCGCAACTGTACTATGTACTTACGTACACTGCTGCAGTATTCTAACATATGGGAGAGTGTCAAAGCTCAATGGGAAACAGGAGGAGGAAGGAGCCCTCTGAAAAGCCATGAAGAATGGATCTAACAAAACCAGCCCTAGTTCTAGAGATACCATCCAACTTGTAGTGCTCAGAAAAGGTATGCACAGAAGTCTGGCTAGCTGCTACAAGAATAGAATTATTATCCAAGCCCTTGAAAAAAGCACCAGAAGAAGCCACAGCTCTAGTAGAATGAGCCTTTACAGAAAGAAGGCACTTGCCATGAAAGGTGTAACAAAAAGGCATAGCATTTGAAATCCAAGAAGAAATAGTTTGCATGGATACAGCTAATCCTAAAGACCTAGCATGAAAAGAAACAAACAACTGATCAGATTTTCTAATAGCCTTAGTCATATCCAAATAAAATCTGAGTTATTTATGCACATCCAAAGTATGCAGCACCCTCTCACTGTAAGATTGCAGAAAGGGGGAAAAAGTAGGCAAATTAATAGATTGATTAATTGACAACTCATTAACCACCTAAGGCATAAAAGAAAGATTACTCAAGGACTCCCAGTCCTCATGAAGTATCAAAAAAGGAGTTCAAGCCATAAGGGCTTGAACTCAGACACCCATCTGGCAGAAGTAAGAGCTAACAAAAGAACAGTCTTCCAAGAACAATGTTGCAAGAAAGCTGCAGGCTCAAAAGGAGTGCGAGTCATCTTCTCCAAAAAACAAAATTAAAATCCTGGGGAGGAGGAACAGGCTTCTTGGGAGGTCTAGTATTAAGGAGGCCTTCAAGAAATTGTTTAACCTCTAATCTAAAGGAGGAGTTAGGCAGACAAGCAGAGATAGCAGATAAATGGGCCTTAATAGAAAAGGCCAAACCAGCATTGCGCACCTCACACAAATAAGAGAACCGAAAGAAAAATCACATTAAGTGGGTCCAGGTTATGAAAGAGACACCAAATAGAAAACCTCTTCCATTTGGATAAGTAGGATTTTGTATTAGTAGGTTTCCTGGTCTCCTGCATGACCTTCAGCACATCCTCAGAAAAAAGGTGTCTCTGAGCAATCAAAATCATATCACCCACAATGTCAGTTGAAGCACTGACAGGTGGGGATATATGTGAGAGATCCCCTGTCTTGTGTGAGTAGATCCATCCTGTGAGGTAACTTGTGATGACTGCCCTTGGCTAGATGTGGAAGTAGAGGGAATCGGTGCTGTCTGGGGCAAAAGGGAGTCACCAACAAGATTTTGGGAGCATCCTGCTGAATCTTGAACAGGACTCTCGGAATGAGAGGAAGGGGAGGGAATGGATAAAGAAACATCCCCTTCCAAGAAAATGAGAGGGCATTCACCTTCCACACCAGAGGACCTGGGACTCTGGCACAACACACAGGAAGTCAGGAAGTTGTCTGTTCAGAGGAGAGGCAAATGGATCTGCTTGAAGAGTAGCCCACTGGGGACAATGTCCAGAAACACATCTCTGTGAAGTATTCATTCATGGGACCAAGGACCTGCTCAGAGTGTTTGCCACAGTGTTCTGATCTGAAGGGATATAAACTGCCTGAAGAGTCACTTTATACTTCACAGCAAAATCCCATACCACAAGTGCCAACCAGCAAAGAAGATAAGATCTTATTCCTCCCTGTTTGTTGAAATACCACATCATTGTGACATTGACTGTGAATACCTTGAGGTGCCCTGGACAGAAGAGAGGATGAAAGGCCTGAACAGCCAAACATAAGAGCTCTTATCTCTTTGACATTAATGTGCTCCTTCTGCTGGTGAGGTGACCAAAACCCCTATACCTTTAGGGAACCAAATGTTGCTCCCCATCCCACATCTGAAGCATCTATGAACAGTTCTTGAGAGAGAAGAGGGGGATGAAAATGGAGCCCTGGACCTCGCTAAATCTACCAGTGCAGTTCCTTTTTGAAACAAGGAAGAAGAGGAACAACAAAGTCTAGAGGATGTGCATGCTGAATCCACATTAATTGTGAGGTTTGGGCAGTGGGAGCATCAGAATGCTGGATGCCATGAAACCCAGAGCTCTCAGAAACTCTCTGGTTGTAATGGAGGTCAGAGAAAGAGTTTGAAAGTAAAAAAAATGAAAGTTAAGGCCTTTGGAGTAGGCAGGGATGCTAGCACTGGCACTGTCTAAATTCTACAACCCAGAAAGACATGATCCTGAGGAGTCGGAGAAGACTTTTTGAAGACTGTGAACCCCAAGCTCTGAAGAAGGGAAATGGCAAAAGGAAGATTTTGCAAAAGGATCTCTGGAGAGGATGCCTGAATCAGCAGGTCATTCAAGTAAGGAAATATTTGGATCCCTTGGAGCCTGCATTAATCAATCACAGGAGTGAGGCATTTGGTGAACACCCTTGGAGCAGTGGAAAGGCCAAAGATCAAAGCAGAGAACTGAAAATGCCAAGAAGCAACAGAGAAACATAAAAACTTCCTGAAAAGAAGATGGATCGGAATATGGAGATAAGCATCCTTGAGATCCACAGACACCATATAGGCCTGAGGGAGCAAGAGAGGAAACAGAGTCTGAAGGGACAACATCCAAAAGGAAGGCACCTTCAGAAAAGTGTTTAGATGAGAGAGGTCTAGAATTGTTGTCCAAGTGCCCTCTTTTCTGGGCACTAGAAACATTCTTGAGTAAGACTACTTTCCCCTTTGGGACACAGGCACCTCTTGAACAGTACCCCGAGACAAGAGATCTCAAAAAACACCTGGGGAAAAGGAAGTTGTTCCTGAGGAGGCTGAAGAATGCCCATTAAAGGAGGATGGGATTTCCACACCATGAAGTATCCCCGATGAATGATTTGACAGAAACCAAGAATCCTGAGTGAACTGAAGCCAACCAGGAAGAGAAAGAGAAAGGCGAAAAAAAGAGGAATGTGGCTGGGAAGAGACCGATAAGTCATACATTCACCTGGTTTGTCAGGAAAGGAAGGCTTCTGAATCCCTGAAGTCTGAGTGGCCTTAGCTAGAGGAGCCCATTTGCCCTCTCTTTTTACTAAAGAGCAGAAGGGCAAGAATGCCTACAAACAAAGGCTGGCTTATTGGGGTAGTTTCTCTGAAATTTAGGTGAAACAAGCACATGTTTAAGCTTCTGTAAGGCCTTCCCCTTACCCTGAAGGGATGTAAACTTTTGCTTGGAGAAACAGTTGCTGGTTTGTTTATTATCCAGAGGAGCATCCATCACTTAGCCTTAATGTCATCAGGTAAGGGTTGAAGCCTAAGCCAAGAAAACCTCATCACTGAGACAAAAGCAGCACCCCTAGAAGAGGCATCTGCTGCATTATAAGTACATTTGATAGAATGTTGAACTACTTGGGAGGAGGTCCCTAGCAAAGAGAGAGCAGAGGTCTTACCCTTAGAATCTGGAAGATCAGAAAAAAGCTGACAGTCTTGAGAAAGAAAAGCCAACACACAGCTATACATATGGATCTGATAATCAACAGCCCAAAAGGCTAGGGTTGCAGAACTGTAAACCACCTTACCCATTCTCTCCATGGTTCCACTTTCCTTGTCAGAAGGCAGCAACTTGGGCAAAGGAGGCAACTGAGATGGCGGGTCAGAAGCAGGACATTTGTACAAAAAGTTACCATCCTCTGGCATCTTATAAAACCTATCATGCTTCTTAGGAGCAGGGGGCAGAAAATCGGGTGCTTTACAGGCATTGGAAAAAGCATCCAACAAAGCAGCCAAAACAGGAGGAATAGCCACAGGTTTAGGAGATTCCATCTGCAACAACTCATAGTACCTCTTATGGAAACCTGAGCACATCCCCACTTATTCCATCACCCTAGAGATTGTATCCCCAAAGGAGATTTCTTCAAAAGGAGTAGCAGGACTATTAGATTCCTTATCCTCTGACCCATAATCCAAAGGAGAAGTAATCTGCTTAGAATAGGTCAAGGATTCCTCATCAGAAGAACCCTGTTCTCTAGGCCTTTTCTGCAACAGCTCAGACTTCAGCAACAAAACATAGGCAGTCATCGGGGAGTGAAAATGCATACAACTGGCAGAAAATAGACAGACCAATGATCAGAAGCAGTATTTGTACTGGTGGTAAAGAAGCTCTGAGGATGGTGCATCTGAACATCACCTTTATGTCCTATGCTAGGCAAGGAGCATTGGGTGTTGTTCAGCATACCTTAAAGCAACAGTAGGCTTTGGTAGACTGGATGGGCATCAGACTTCCATGGCAGGGAATCCCATACGTTAGGAATACTGCAGTAGTGAATGTAAGAACATCTAAAAATACTCCAGCCAAATATTTCTAATAATTATATACAATTTCAATACATGTGGTTTCTTTTCACGTGTCAGATGGAAGTTCTTCCATATATTCACTCTGTCCTGCATTCTCTTCTATGACAATGTGAGGTACTGCCATCTGTGCTACAGAGGATAGGACAGTGTATGTGTAGCATATGCCAGCATAGTTAGGTGGAAATCTGTAAATATTTTTGTGTCATTTGACTATCCCGCTGACTTGTACAGTTGCTTGTGTTAAAAACATATCAACACTGTTGTTATAACTGATTAATGTTTATGTTTAAACAAAGAATTCTAGAAGGGAAGAGTAGAAGTTTTTGAAATTGTTCTTTAATTTTCAAATACAGAAACAGATCTTAGCAAACCTCTGAATGTGTATTGTACCAGAGTCAGGTGATCAAATGCGATGTCATTCTATAACCAGCACTGAGAGGATGGAACTTATGCAGCAGCTTGTTTTGTTTTCTTTGGAAACTGGTATACAAATCTATCATAGTTATCAGTTAGTTAGTTGAGTTCAGTTCAGTCTGTTAGAAGCTTATCATCTTACCTTGTGATGCAAGCTTCTCAGCATCGAACCTTGCCTTGCTGTATTAAGTTGGCTAGGGTACAGTTATTCTTTAGACAGTCAGGAAATACAGTGAGGTCAGTTTAGTGTTTTTCTTTACCTGTTTCAATCTGTCCAACTATGTTATTTTTATTTCTCCTGTGAATGAAACTCTGATGCTTATTGTACTTAGATATTTAGCATTCTAATGTTTTCTATTTAGTATTTAGCATTAAATATTTTTATGCCTTTTATTGTGGCTGGTCTTTTAAAGAATACTTTTAAAAATCTTGAGAGTACTTGTGCTTATTTTAGTGATACCTTGGACACTCCAAAAAGCCTGGCTGCTTTGGTTACACTCTATTGTTTATGTTATTAATAAGTTTACTCAGTATATTGAATACCCTTGTAAGAGCCTGACAGTGGGTGACTGGTGGCAGTGTGGTTGGGTCTACATCAGATAATCGAAAGCTGATAACACCTTAGCACAAAACCACAAACTTCAAACCTCAAAAGCTGACATCGAATCCACAAAAAAAACCCCTAATTACCCCCCAAAAAAATGTTCTATGCAGGGGGGCAAGCCCCACTGCACCCCCCCCCACATCCCTCCACTACTTAAATATACCAACTCCAACATCGCACTTCTGTGCAGTAAAGGGAAATATTCCCTTCCCGCACTCTATGGTGATCACTGTTCTACGGTTTGACATTTTTAAACTTTGAGGTTTGAAGTTTGGAGTTTTGTGCTTCGGAGCTATCAGACTTCATGGTTATGATATAAACCATGTGGTTACCTTATATTCTGGGCAGAAGGGATACACAGCTAGTAAATCTGTACCAGCCTTTCCCAGGTTTGTGTGTGTGAAAATCAAATACCCAGGTGTGTGTGGGACACAATGCTCCAAAGTGAATGTTTTTTTTATTTTTTGGTATCTGGAGAGACAGAGTCCAGTCCCAGGTCTGGAGCATGTTTCCTGTGGGCTCTTGGGGTAAATTGTGCTTGATGCAAAGAGCTGCATTTGAAATACTGTGTAAATCCATTCTTGTTCTTAGTGACAGTCTCTCATCAGTGTTAGTGGTGAGGATTGTGGCTGCTTGACTACTGGCCTAGGGTAAAGAGAGGCCGTTGCATATTGGTGGCAGAGCGGTGGGATATTAATTGAACTTCAGTAGCCTGTGGGCAGTTGTCACTGAAAGTGTGTCTACTCTCAACAGCCATAAAGTAAACATTCAAAGTTTCATTTTCATAAGTTTTATTTATTTTTGTTAGTTTAGTTTAGTCAAGGAAAGCAGGCAAAGATGTCAGCAGAGGATTATGGAAAACTGACAAAGAACCAGTTGGCTAAGGTGTGCAAAGCAAAAGGACTAGTGTATACTAACTGGACTAAAGAGGAAATTATTTCAGCCTTAATCACAACTGCAGCACAGACCAATAGCCAGGAAAACAACCAGTCTGGAGATGGAGGTATGTAGTCTTCAAAACCGGAAGGTTCACCTTTTCCTCAGAGGACTTAAAAATTCATCTGGAGTTAAAGAGACTTGAACTGGAGACCAAACGTTTGGAGGCTGAAGAAAAGGAGAAGCAACATTAGTGTGAACTCGAGACTGAAGAAAGTCTATGACATTTGGAGGCTGAAGAAAAAAAAAAGACTGCAGCATTTGGAGATTGAAGAAAATGAGAGACTGTGATGATTGGAAGCTGAAGAAAATGAGAAGCAGCGACAACACGAGAAGGAGATGTTGACTCTTCATCAGGGTCATGAAGGTAACAGGGAAGGGAATAACAGGACCCCAGAAGCAATAAAGGTCAGTAAATTCTTAAACAGTTTGCAGGGGGGGGGGGTGACTGAGTTTTATTCGTATATTTGAAAGAGTATGTAAAAAGTATAATGTTGACCAAGAGCTCTGGGAATGGTTCCTGACCCCCTTACTCCATGGTAAAGCTGTAACTGCTGTTTCTAAATTGTCTGAAACTGGTGGTTTAAACTATGATAGAATAAAACAATGCTTATTGAACTGTTATAAGTTAACACCTGAAGCTTACAAAAAAAAAGTTTCATGAGCACAGACGCACCTAGATGAAAGTATAAGTGGTTATATTGCTGAGTTAAGCACTTATTTTCATAGGTGGATGAATTGGTGTCAGGTCACCACTTCTGAAAGACTGGCAGACCTTTTAGTGAGGGGAACAAGCCCTTTGTACTTTGCCTGAGGACATGAGAACCTAGTTAGCAGAGTGGGAGTGCAACTCTGCAGATGAGCTGGGGAGAAAAGGGGATCTCTACTTAGAAAACAGGGCATCACTGCACAAGAAGGGGATACCCAGTGCTGCACATGGATATAAGGAAACCCATGGTGGACAGCCTAAATCACCCCAACACAGTCTATCTGTAACAGGGGAAGCCACGAGTTCAGGTACACGGATGGGATTAGGGGCTATAAGTTTTAAATGTAACCAGAGAGGCCATGCACCATATAAATGTCCACTGAAGCAAGGTGGGGAACAAAAGGTAAGGAAGCCAGCAAGTGGGAATAACAGAATGCCAGTAGTAAGTTGTCTGGAGACAACAGGGGTACCAAACTATCACTGGAGTTTGTATCCTATCTTAGTGGATAGAAGACACACCACTGCTAAGGGAGAGACAGCCACTGACATAACTATTGTGAAACCTGCAGTGGCTAAAGAAGAGCAGCACTTGCTTGGGCAGTCCACTCCAGTAAGAGATTTAGGAGGGATACCATTCCAAATACCTTTGACCAGGGTTCATCTTGACTGGGATGGTGGAAAAGAAAGCAAACAGATAGCTGTGTTTGAGGATATTCCTGTAGATGTCTCGATAAGGAAAAATTTTGATAATGCCGTACTTTGTATGCATGCAGGTACATGCAGTCAGGCTTGGAGGCAGGCATGTAGGTCTGATAGCCTGGGGGAGACCCAGACAGACCCCACACCTGAAGCTGGGGCTGCTGATGTGGCTATTTCAGGTTGGAAGTAACCTTGTAGCAGTGAGCCTGAAACTGAGCCACAATTGCTGGTAGGTACTGATGTTCAGATGGACAGGGTGACTGTAAGGACAGAGGTGAGTGGTAGTACCCAGGCTGACAGTGAGGCAACACTGTCAGAAGATACCAGGCTTCCTTTGGAAGGGGAGTTGGGAATGGTTACAAAAGTAGAGTTGAGACAGGTTCAGCTTTTGGACCCTACCTTACGAAGCTTGAGGGAGGTAGCTAAGAAGACACCTGATGCTCTAGGAAAAGGGGAGTCTGTATACTGGAACAAGGGGTTACTGCATAAAGAGTGAACCCTTAAGGGAGGGCCAGGGGGTGAGGTAATACAGCAGTTGGTAGTGCCCAGAGCCTACCATCTGGCATTTCTAGCCCTAGTCCATGGCATTCCTTTTGCAGGTCATATGGGCATAAAGTGTACCAAGAGACATATTATACAGAACTTTTATTGGCTTGGGATTGCAAAGGATGTAGCACAGTACTGCAGGACCTGTGAGCAGTGCCAAAAGGTTGGCAAGGCAGGGGCCAAGGTCAAAGCTCTGCTGATGCCTTTGCCTTTGACTGAAGAGCCATTTCAGAGGGCAGCTATAGATATTGTCAGGCCTCTGAGCTCCCCAAGTTTCACAGGGAAGACCTATATCCTGGTGGTAGTAGATTATGTTGCTAGATACCCTGAGGCGACGGCTCTGTCCTCCATCGAGGCAGAGAAGGTGTCAAATGCTTTGTTAGAGATTTTCAGCAGGGTAGGTTTCCAGAGGGAAATACTGACAGAGGGGTGTCAAATTCATGTCAGACCTACTGGCTTGTTTGTGAAAGCATTGTGGGGTGAAGCACCTAAAGACCACCCCCTACCACCCTCAGACTAATGGTCTTGTGGAGAGGATAAACTCTGCACTAAAGACCATACTATGGGCATTTGCAGACCAGTTTAAGAGAGAGAGAGTGGGACAAATATTTGCCCCCTCTACTGTTTGTATACAGAGAGGTACCAAGGAATTCACAGTTTTTTCACCCTTTGAACTGTTGTATGGGCATAGGGGGTGGGGTCTTTAGACTGATTCATGATGAGTGGGAGGGTGAGTGTGAATCTGACAAGGAGTCTGTTGTGGCATATGTCCTAAACCTCAGGACAAGGCTTAGGGAGCTCATGGGCTTGGCCCAGGAGAACCTGGCAGGAGCCCAGCAGCCTTAAAATGTCTGGCATGACAGGAGTGCTCTAGCCCGAGAGTTTGTTGTGGGACAGCAGGTTATGGTGCATATTACTGTCACATACAAAAAGCTGCAGGCAGCTTGGGGGCATCCTTTGAAGTGGTAAGGAAGGTCAATGA
Organism: Protopterus annectens; assembly: GCF_019279795.1. Classification (NCBI taxonomy): domain Eukaryota; kingdom Metazoa; phylum Chordata; order Ceratodontiformes; family Protopteridae; genus Protopterus; species Protopterus annectens. The sequence goes on along the minus strand of NC_056731.1, from coordinate 496,916,354 downwards.
CATTAATTATATGTCAAACCTGATTGGCAGGATGTAGGGGCACAAATTGTACTATGTTAACATAATGAAATGTCAGCATGTCAGGGAGGTCTTGGGCAAGACGGCAAAGGTCAAGGTTGACTATTAAGCCTAGTAAGTGCCAGGTGGGTATAACAGAGGTTTCTTACCTGGGACATAGAGTGGAGAGTGATAAGATTAGGCCAAAACCTGCCAAAGTGGAAGCTATTCAGACGTGGCCTGCCAGTGTTACAAAAAAGCAGGTGAGGGCACAGTTAGTAAATCTTTAGCAGCCTTTCTCAGGAGACTGTGTGTGTGTGTGTGTGTGTGTGTGTGTGTGTGTGTGTGTGTGTGTGTGTGTGTGTGTGTGTGTGTGTGTGTGTGAGAAAATCAAATACCCAGGTGTGGGTGTGTCACCTACTTGGAACTGGGACACATTGCTCCAAAGCAAGTCTTGTTTGGGATCTGGAGAGACAGAGTCCAGTCTCGGGTCTGATGCATGTTCCTTGTGTGCTCTAGGGGGAAATAGTGCTTGATGCAGCGAGCTGCATTTGAAAAAAACTTTGTGAACCATTCCTGTTTTCAGTGACAGTCTTCCACCAGTATCAGTGGTGAGGATTGAGGCTCCTTGATTACTGGCCCGGGGTAGGGAAGCCATCACATGGAATTAAGTTTATTTTCACAAATGTCAATACACCATATTATATAGGGTACTCTTTAAAACAAGAAATCTACACCAACAACTTAGAAAAAGATACTTGATTTATGAGCAAATAATACAGCACTTAAAGTAAGGACCTGTTGTCTTGATGTGAAATATATTCAAGTGAGAAAGCACCCCAAAGATAAGAACTTGTACATGATTGTTAAAGATACCAATAGCTTTGGTCATTCAATGGAACTGTAGCATCCACCACAGTCATTGTAATAACTAGGGAAAAAAGTAGTGGACTTGCTGAGAAAAGTGTGTAGTGTTCCTAAAGAAAGTAAAGACAGTCACTTTTACTAATCTCGGAATTGCAAAATAGTGCGTGCAGTAATGTATTTGCTGGTGTTCTTCACAAACATGGACGCACTCCAGTCATAATTATTAGGAGAGGATAATGAAATAACCCCAGCCGTATGTAGAGGCAGATGATTTGGGGACCATATGAAGAGAATATAAGTAATAACCACAATACCATATTTGCTTCTGTGATTTGTAGACACCCCCACCATGATCCCTGTAATTATTCAAGGGGGGAGCATACTAAAAAGACCAGTGCTATGAGCACTGTACACTTTACCATTGCCCACAGATTATCAATACCTTGAGCCAATTATGGTCAACGCATTTTAATGGCATATGTCTAAGTTCCTCTCATTTTGTCCATGTGGTTGATTTTCATACACAAGTGTACCTCAAGCTCTCTCATGTACAAGTGTGCACATTTCATTTTAAAGTGGATGTGTATGGGGTATTAGAGTCAAGAAGGTGCTAGCACTAGTGAATTGCATGTCAGGTAATACAAGTTAGGGAAATTCCAGGTCTAGATTTAGACTTTGTGGAAGCCAGAGAACCTCCAATATCTGCCTTATTTGCTGGACACTATAGAGTGGGATTAATCTTAACAATAGTATCTGACAGTACTTTATAACAAGTATGGTGATACAATATTTTGTTTGATCTGAAGAGCTTGCATGGGCCAGGAATATTTCTCTTATGCCTCTGCAGATGAGCAGTCTTTCTAACCAAGTGTTTGTCTTGGCTTGCAGGAAGGTACCCACTTGTGTCTCAGGTGTTAAGTGCTCAATATGTGATGGTACATCCTGGATCATTATTACTGTGCATGGAGAATTTGTGATTTAAAAATGTTGCATATGTGTATGCTAGATAGAGTGATCTCATATACAGGACTCACCAGGAAGGGTTTTCTCTTAGATCCACTAATGAATAACAGCCTGTCTTCATTTGGCTACATTCCTGAAGCAGTAGCAGTTGGGTTTCTTACTTTAACAGTCATGGTCTGCCCTGATGTTCAGGCAGATAGTTGGAACTCATTTAGTGTGCCAAGCTTTTCACTATAGGAGAGTCATTCACTTTTAAGGTAGTCTCTGCCATTGAAATGATTCAAATTACTCCAGGAGAGAAAGATGGGTCTAACACAGTATGATGTGAATATCTCCAGAGTTAAATGGCAAGAGAACAGTCCTATTACCAACAGCAGACAGGCTTTCACTAGTTTGCTTGATGATGCAGGCAGGTGATAATACAGGACCAGGCCCTGCAGCCTAAGACTTATATCTCTACAAATGAATATGTTTGTATAGTACGTGAGGTCACCAAGGTCCATGATCCAGCAGTGTTACCAGTTTAGTGTACCTAGAATTATCAGACGTCAGCTAGTGCTCTGTCACACATTTGATAGGCACTCAGATTGCTATCTACAGATGCTACTACTTTCTCAGAGGAAAAAAAATGGTGTCACTTTCCTGCCTCCTGCTTCAAGAAAGATTTATGTACATGTAAAAACTGATACCATTTTCGGTTCCCCTTCATGTGGTGCTTTCTTTGAAGAAGCCGCTCATTTGAGGAGGGAATTTTGTTAATTGATACCAAGGAAATTCTTTTAACTATAATTTTAGTCAGAAAAAGAAATTCAGCATTGATCTCGCTCTCTTGTAAACATTCCACACCTTTATAAAGTCACAAACAATGGTCCATTTATTTATTTTACATTTGTTAACTGGGCTAGTCTAACTGGATATATTTCCATTTTCAGTAGAGGCCCGGGGAGAAAAGCTCCGATAGCAGCACACAGAATTTATTAACAATGTTTTCACAGTATAGATAAAAAGATTTCAAAAAATATAAAAACTAATAATAAAAATAAATATTACACTAAACAGTGACAGACAGTATAAGACAAGTTCTTATACAGAATGATACATAAGGTAAATTACAGTACAACAGGTTGTTTTGGGTTTACTAGTTACAGTACTGCTTCTATAGGGATATGCAGTAGAATTTTAGTAAGAAAAAGGTGAGAAAAGGAGATGAGGGTAGTGAAAGCAAAGGATTAGTCAGGGTTGCTGCAGGGGCATAACCAATGTTTTTTCTGGTGGTTTTTGAGGTTTTGTTTAAAGAGAGGCAGAAAAGGAAGTAAAGTTAGTTCTTTATGTAAAAGGTTCCAGTTTTTACCTGCACTGTTAAAGAACAGGGAATCCCCTGCCGAGTTGTTGGACTTGCTTATGCTAGCTAGAAGTTTGCTGGAAGAGTGTAGTGAATTTAGATTTTTGTAGTGAATTATGAGGTTAGAGAGTATAGGAGTGATGTTAGGTTGGTAGAATATCTTGTGGGCAATGGTGAGTTGAGAAAATATCAAATGATTTTGTAGTTCTGGCCAGCCTACCTGCAGTAGATTCAGACAGTGGTGAGTTCTAAAGGGATTGCCAGTAGCAAATCGGGCAATGCCATTGTAGGAATTAGCTAGTTTGATAAGATTATTTTTTTTTAAGTTAGTGCATATGGGTTAGGCGTAAAGAAGAGTTGAGATTAAATGAGAGTGGGCAATTGTGGTTCTGGCTGATGGTATTAAAAAGGGTTTAATTCTGTATAAGGAGCCAATTTTTTTGTTTACTGTTTTTATAGTGTTGTTTATAAGGCTATCAAAGTTAAGGTTATTGTCAATTGTGATTCCTAAAAGTTTAGTGGTAGAGTCCGGGGATATAAGGGTGCCATTATTGGAACTGACTGAGAAATCTACAGGGTAGGACTTACTGGTAGGTGCAGAGAGTAGGAGCTTAGTTTTTTTGGCATTTAGAAGGAGGCAACATTTCAAGAACCATGTCTCTACTATGTTAAATACCTTTTAAGTTAGATAATGTAGTTCTGATGGGGAGTTGAACATATGATTGTCGAATCGTCAGCATATTGTATGCAGGTGGCTTGAAGAATTGCTACATGGAGGTCATTGATGAATAGTGAGAAAAGGAGATGTCCTAGAATAGAGCCCTGAGGGACTCCAAGGGTGACTGGCAGGAAGGATGATAGATTATTCTACCAGAGAACTGCCTGTTGCTGTGGTAGGACTTGAACCATTGAACAGCCAAAGTGTCAAGGGAAAGGGATTCAAGAATGTTAATAAGAAGGGTGTGGTTTACCATGTTGAAAGCTTTTGAGAGATCAATAAAGAGTGCAGATAAGATGATGTTATTATTGCAATTTCTATTGATGGAATCTGTGAAGGATAAGAGGGCAGTAGTGGTACTATGAAATGGCCTAAAGCCATGTTGGCAGTTAGCTAGTATGTTATGTTGAGTCAAATGGTCTAATAGCTGATGGTGAATGCATTTCTCCATAATTTTTGCTAAGGGTGATAAAAGGGCTATAGGCCGGTAGTTAGAATAATCTTTTGAGTTACCACCTTTATGTAGGGGGATAATGTGGGAAATTTTCCAGATTTCTGGGATAGTTCCCTCATTAATGGTTCTGCTTATAAGGATGAATATAGGATAGGCAATTACTTTGGATGCTTTTTGCAGGTATTCAGATGATAGTTGGTCAGCAGGAGGAGTACAAGGCTTAAGTTTTTGGATGATTTTGAAGATGAGAGCTGTACACATGGGTTGCAATTTAAATGTTGGGAGAGAGCCAGAAATGGTGGTAGGAAGTCTTGAGTTATCTGGGGATAGTTGACTGACGAGTGATTGTATGGTCTCTGTGAAGAAAGTATTGAAAGCATTAGCAATTTGGAGGGGGTATTATGATCAGTCCCTAGTGGGGTAGGTGTACGAGAGTGACCTGGAGTAGGAGTCTATTGATACCTGACCAGAACTTCTGTGGGTTATTTTGGTGAATTTGCTGTAGTTTACAATAGTGGTTCTTTTTGTCTGTGACTATTACCTTTTTTGTAGCATTTCTAAACTGCCTAAAATTTTGTTGGTCAGAGATAGATTTGGTAGCTCTCCACTTAGCCCAAGATTTGTTTCTGAGCAACATTTGTTTTTTGTCTGGTTTCCTTAGAAAGCCAGGGGGCTGGTTTGGTCTTCATTCTGATAGACCATTTATGAGCATGCTTATCAAGGATAGCTAAGAATTTAGAGTTTAAATGTCTAACAGCCTCTTCAATGGGAGGATTTTTATAGGATTCCATTCACAGGCACTAAGTTGATTTTGAAATAGTACTGGGTTAAAGTGTTTGTTGGTCCTTGAAATCCTATACGTGGGGGGGGGGGTAGCAATATCATTCTTTTGCCTTATAATGTAAGTCAAAGTGTGATCACTTACATCATCAGGCAGAGTTCCTACCTTATAAGTTTGCTGATGTTTATTAATAAGAATCCAATCTAAGGCGCTCTCTTTTTTGTTTGGTTTGTTGATTCTGGTTATAGAGGTAATTGTTTGACTAAAGCCATGAAGATTAATATGGGAGGTGGGATTTTCAGCATTGACACCTTTCCAGTCAATATTAAAGTCACCTAATATTATTGTTTCTTGTAGGTAAGTAGAAGACACCCAGCTTAGGATATCCTCTATTGTTATTGTTAACAGGAGGAAAATAGATACAGATGATATATAATGATTTGCTAGGGTTGATTTGAAATCTGGAGATAAGGACTTCTGCATTATTTTCCTGAGGTGGGTTATAAGGTAAAGAGGAGATCTGAAGTCCATCTTTATATAAAATCGCTATTTCCCCTACCCTTATGTTTTCTGCAGTCTTGTCTTAATATATTATACCCTAGGGGGATGATTTTGTTGTCTTTAGTTTCAAGTTTTAATCAAGTTTCTGTCAGGCAGAAGATGTCAGAGGAATGAATATCTAGAAGGGCATGGAGATGGGGTACTTATTTATTAATACTACGGATATTAAGATGCCCTATTAGGAAAGAGTTGGGGAGTTTGGGTTGGGTAACAAGGGGTGTGGGATAGGGCCTGTAATTTTTGACTGTGGAGACATTGGTTGGGCCTGGGTTAGGGTGGATGTCACCATCTTTCAAGACGGGATTCTTTAGTCTTAGAGCAGGGTTTTTATATATATATATATATATATATATATATATATATATATATATATACATATATATATATATATATATATATATATATATATATATACACACACATATATATATATATATATATATATATATATATATATATATATCTTATTTGATATTTTACTTTCTTTACTGTCAGTTTGTTGTATTTAATGCGTGAGAGTCTATGGTATTTGGCTAGCAGGTAGCTGGGATTGGAAGTGATATTTATTTGAGTATGGGTGAGGGTTAAAGTTAGTATGGCTTTTTATTTTGGAGAGTAATTAAACTGGTAATAATTCAGTTTTTCAAAGGAGGTGAGGAGATAGGCTGAGGCGAGGACAGGTATACATATAGTTATAAGTATTAGTTTGGTTATGATGGCTTTGGTTACCTTAGGCATACTGATGAGATTAATGATGCAAGTGAAAGGAGGTGAGGCTGGATAAAAAACAAATAAGGGATATTGAGTAAGATTAAGTTTTACCAAGTGGGAAGTAATACTTGTAGGTATAAGGTATTGGATAAAGGTGAATTATTGTAAGAAGGCTTTGTGTAACTGTGTAGGTAAAGGAGGGGTGTGGCAATGTATGTATAGTGGTTGGTGTGTAGGATTGATGGCAAGGGAGAGAGGGTGTGGTTTAGACAGTATAAGTCTAGGACTACTGGGGGTGGGTGGAATTTTTGGGTAAGGTAGGGGAGCAGAGTGAGCCTGCAGGGAAAAAGGAGTGGGTAGAGCCACGGAGTGGGTTGTCTACCGAGAAGTAATCAGTAATACAGAGAGATTGTGCACTACCAAGGCTTTGAGTAGGTACGTAACACTGTCTGTGTATAATTCTGTCTAGGTAAAATGCAAGGGATGTCCTTCTATGTCTAGTTTTCAGAGGAAAAGGATATTAAGGCAGAAGGCAACGTTTGCATTCCGTGCTGTGGTGGGAGGTTTAATTGTAGTAGGTCAGCTTTTTACAAGTATGCCTTTCAGCCTTATGTCTGAATGTACCTTATGTACTTAATGTTCTTACAAGTAGAACTGTTATTTTTCCCCATCCATTACGAATAATCAAGGGAGTTGTCTTTCACTTTTTTCTAACTTAAGTTTGATACTGAAAGAAAATGGCCATCACCTATCAGACAAAACTTAAGAGGAAACAGTTGTAAAGACAGGTGCGCAAATTAACATTTAGATTATGTATTAAGCATTCATTTCAACCAAATTAAAACTTTCTCAGTTTCTCATGGACATTTTCCACTGTATCTAGGCTGAGGCTTCCTTTTTTAAGTTTTTTCTTTCACTGACAAGAGACAGGTACTGCTAACCAAAGCAGTCTGGTGGTAGCACATCACAGCTTTCTGTAAGGTTCCTTGAACCAGATGGATGGAATCCTTGCAACAGAATCTAATTGCTGGTCTTTTCCCCTTTCCTTTTTTAGCCTTGCAAATAGTCCTTGATGTAGTGCCTTGCTAGGCATGGGAGAAAACTTGGCTCAACTTTTTGGAGAGTGTCTGGTGTATGGCCTTGACCTTGGGCTTTGAAATCTCAGGTCACATTCCTATTAACGAAAGCAAGTTGATTAATATTGAACATGAATTCTGTGGTCCAACTGGAGAGTGCTTCTATAGGGATCATATAGAATTAATTTCTTAGTGGTGTGACACTTCAAAGAGCATTTCCTGTGGGGTATCACAAGCCTCCCTCTTTCTGGGTTTCCACTTAGGAGGTAGACAGGTTATATTCTCCTATTTGGGGATTGATAAAGTTCCACTCCTCTCACCTTCTGGTTCATTTCCTTATCATAGTGTTTGGAGAATATATTGAAAATAAACGTTTGGCACCCTTTGGTAACAGTGTGTGTTTATAGAGTATGTCCTATCACTTACATGTGATTATAACCCTTCTCCAGGGTATCCTCAGATTTTAGGATGTCATCCAGCTTTAGTCAGATAGCTTGCCTTCTCCTTGTTAGTAGGTGAGAGTCCTAGTGGTACTGGGAAGCCTTCCACTTAATTACATGTGCAAACTGTTCTCTGGATGATTCATTATCCTCTTCTGCCCCCAGCTAATCTCTGAGATGTGTTTGTATGCTTGCATGTTTGGATGTCTGCTTTTTCCACCAGGATTCTGTGGAAGTAGTCTGCCAGTTGTCCCAGAGAGTTTGAAACATTGAGTTAGACTAGCAAATCTGAAAGAAACAGCTTACTTTTAGCATTTCAGAAGAACTTTTTCATGATTTGGACTTTATGTTTGGTTGGCTTGCCTGCTTTGAGCTTAATTTGAACTTACTGTTTATCCTTGGACTAGACTTTCTTCCTAGTTACTTTGACTGTTAAGGGCCCTCAGAATTTTAGGCCTACAACCACAGGTATCTCATTCACCTTCCTGAATGTCGTATATTGCCACTTCTCTCCCGAGAAGGTTATTGTGTGCCACAGAACCAATCTTTTCTTCTCATCATTTCCTTGCAAGAAGCTGGAGAAAAAGGTATGAGTGATTCCTTCTACAGTAGAGTAACATGTTCACATGGTTCTTTGGGGTTGCTGTATTATTTTAGATGGTGGATGTTCTCTCCTTATGTGAAGGAATGCTCGCAGTTAACATTTTCTTTCCTTAGTGTTTAAGTAGCTTTGTCTTTGCCAGTGAGCAGTGTTGTCTATCCTTTTATTGCTTTAAAATGTGTTATTGGTTAGAAGTAGATATGTGCAGTGTTTTTTTGATCTAGCCTTTGGAAGTTATGGTCGCTACAGGTTTAGATCAGAGTGGTTTACATTCTCCAAGCTGCATTACTTACAGCCTGTACTTAGGGGATAGTCTGGCATGCAGGACTGTGTTATGAGCTTTATTCTAGTGAGTGCCTTTAGCTTGTCCAACCCTGATGTCTTCCAGGGCAGGATTCACTCAAACCATGCGTACCAAGTGTACCAACTTTAGAGTCAAGTCTTACTTTATCAATTAATCTTTAAAAGAGATCCTGTTTGGTTAGCCAGAATACCTTTCTACCATCTCTGTGCAAGTGGGTGTACATTCCAGCCAGCCTTGCTCTTAACCATTAAATATCTGAACACATTTTTCTAGAATCTCATGCTCATGGCATAACACATACTTATGGGTGAAAAAATAGTGCATCATTAACTGTAGTGGTCACCAGTGGCCATCAGTCATTTTAATACAAAGAATTCTGACCTTGACCTGTGTTGTTGGTATAAAATGCTCCTGTGTTAATGTTAACAGTGTACATATTTTTACAAAAATTAACTGTGCAAGACAACTCCTAACTCATACAATGGGATGGCTACAGCTAACATACAGTGGGAATATTTTATTTCAGTGGGAGTGTCTGTTTAAAAGATTGGCTAGGACCATCTCCTTGCATGAATACATCATCTCATTACATATGCTTGTTTAGGTTTGTTTCTTATATTTTTCTGTTCACATGGGAAACACAAAGCGGAGGGGGGGGGCACAACTCCAGCTCTGCTTTGCGAGTAAATCACAAGATTACGTGCAACCTTTCTTCTGACCACTATGCCTTATTGCATAAATGGCCCACTAAGACCCCTGGTCATGGCTCATGGTTTATTGGGGCCAAGGCTTTTCCAGGAATGTAATTACATGGATGCCACATGTATGAATACCATGAGGTAGAAAGAATGAATAAAAATGGGCAGTATTCAGAATGTGCAGTACCTGTCAATTATGCAAAGGATCATGAATGGTCAAGTGTGTAAATAAGTTAACATTTATTTGAATCTCAAGCACTGCATACATGGCCAGCTGGTATCCACAGTGACCTGGAACAGATAACGGTACTTACGTATTATCGCAACCAGATTTTTGACAGCAACACTGGTTGGTTGACGATCAGGCAATACATTCGTTAATGTTTTCAAAATGTTAAATACTATGTTTTCAGGTTGTTTTTGGAAGTGTTATCACTGAAAAGTAAAAAAAAAACATACTGTGGTTGTTTCTTTATGCACTTGACTGCCAGCATGTCGGTTACTGCAAGTCTGCCCACTGAACATTCCTTTTTTTGTGGCAGCAAAAGTGATGTCTGCTAAACTAAGAAGGGGACTGTAAACTCCTCAGTACTTCAAATCCTTCTCAAAAATGCATGCTAACACAAATGAGATACAACAGAATGGCATTAAATATACTGATCCCAAGGATATTGCCAGTATCCTGGCAGATCGATTCAGTGCCAAATTCACCCCCCTCACACCCCCTAAATGGCCCATCTCAATATTGGAAGATTGCCAAATTCCAGTAATAACGGCCACACAGGTAAAAACCGCACTCTCCAAAGCTAAGAATACAGCATCCATGGGACCAGATGACATCCCAGGCTGTGTACTACATGAACTACAAAATAAACTGGCACCTCACCTAAGTGTCATGTTTAATCATACACTCACCTCAGGCTCTGTGCCCACTGAGTGGCGCACAGCTACAGTTATGCCACTCCACAAGGGGGGATCCACCTTGGATCCCATGAACTACCGCCCTATCAGTCTGATGAGCCTGATCTGCAAGGCCATGGAACGTATTATCATGGAACTTATAAACAAAGACATTGGCCACCTTAAAACACTGGACCCCATCCAGTCTGGGTTCGTGAAGGGCCGATCTTGTCTCCTGAACTTGTCTGACTTCTTCGAATCAGTCTCCAGAGCTGTGAACGAGGGTAAGGCAGTCCACACAGCCTATCTGGACCTCGGCAAGGCCTTTAACACCATCCCCCACTCTGGAATTATAGATAAACTTACTAAGCTGGGCATAGGCTCATAGGTGGGTACTAGGCTATCTGCCCGAGGGCATTTATAAGCCTAGCCAGATTGTGTTGGCTTTCGCCACCCCATTGATTAATTAACTGATCCTCTGTCAAGCAGAGCCAATGAAGTGATCCCAGTGGTGTATTTTCTGTTACCCATCCACTCATCAAGGTTTCTCTTGAAGAGTGTTAGTGAGGGGCTCTGCCTCATATAATTTGGAATTTTGTTCCAAAGCATGGGGAGTCTCTGTGGCAGGAATCTATCCCTCCCAGCATGTTCTATTTATTGTTGTGGCGAAGTTTAGTTCACTAGAGCACGTGGCTCGCAGTGGCTTGGATTTCTTTAGGTGGAGCATGTCCATCAATTCTGAATTGGACATGGCTTTGTAAGTCAGGCAGAAATCACCTCTGGGTAAGCGATATCCCTCGGAGTACAGCCGGTGTTTTTTCAGTCGGGCTGCATAGGACATATGTTTGAGACCAGTAATCCTCTTGGTGAGGTACTTTTGTGGTCTTTCCAGCTGTTGGAAGTGTCTTGTGAGGTACATCCCAAATTGGGGCATTGTACTCTATGCTGGGTCTAATGAGTGACGAGTAAAGGGGCACTATAACCTTTTTATTTCTAGATGCGAACCCTTTAGTAATTAGATGGGCCACATAGAAGGATTTCCTAACTAATTTAGCAATATGATTGTCAAAGGAGAGATTACTATCTACCTGGGTCCTCAGATCTCTTATTACCTCTTCTATATTAAGAGGGCTGCCACCTATGTGGTAATTCATGGGTGTTTTGTTTTTCCCAAACGGGATGACTATGCATTTTTTGGCATTTAGCTTGAGGCCATGACTTTGACACCAGGTGTCCGTCTCAGTAAGGCCCTTTTGGAGGATGTCCGTGTCAACCGGAGAGTCAATTTTGGCTCCCAGTTTGCAGTCATCAGTAAACTTGGTTAGCCATAGTCCTCCTGTGTTTGCCTGTACTTCTGAGAAGTATATACTGAACAGTAGGGGTCCCAGGACCGAGCCTTGCGGGACACCACTTGTGACTGGTTTAGAATCGGACCTGGAGCCCACTATTCTTACCGTGTGAGTTCTGTCTGTAAGCCAGTTGGCAACCTATCTCATGACGTAGGGGTTTATGTTCAGGCTGGTGAGTTTTTCTGTAATACCCGAGTGGGGAATGATGTCGAAAGTCTTAGCGAGGTCAAGGTAGGCTGTGTGAACCACCTTTCCCTCATCTATGGCCTTGGTGACTGTCTCTAAGAAGTCAACCAGGTTTAGTAGGCATGATCTGCCCTTAACAAAGCCGAACTGGGTCGGGTCAAGTGTTTGGAGGTTCCCAATGTCTTTGTTAATGAGTTCCATGATGATGCGCTCCATAGCCTTGCAGACCAGGCTAGTCAGGCTTATGGGGCGATAGTTACCAGGGTCAGTTGTGGCCCCTCCTTTGTGGAGAGGAATAACCATTGCTGTGTGCCATTCTATGGGCACATAGCCTGTGGAGAGGCTGAGGTTGAACAGCGTGTTTAGGTGGGGGTTTATTTCGTTCTGCAGTTCATGCAAGACGCAGCCTGGCACACCATTTGGTCCCATTGACGTTGTGTTTTTGGCTTTTGAAAGGGTTGTTTTCACCTGTGCGTCTCTGATTTTTTGGGACACTATACTTTCCCGGTATTGTTGTGGGCCCTTTTGGAGGTGAGAGGGGGGGTGAAGTTTGCACTGAATCTATCTGCCAGGATGTTGGCAATATCAGTAGGTTCAGTATATTTTGTGCTATTTTGCACTAGTTCAGTGCATATCTGGGAGTTGCCACTTAGATTCTTAACATAGCTAAAGAAGGCTTTGTGGTTATCTTTTGAATCCTTGGCTATTTTTCTTTCGAAGTTAGCCTTGGATGATGTCATGAGGGACCTCAGTTTCTTACTGATACTGATCAGGGATGTCTTTCCTTCTTGGGATTTGCTTTTTTTCTGAACTAGTTTCCTCCTTCTATTGTATAGCTTGTTTATTGCAGGGGTCCACCCAACTGGTTTCCTTCTCTTAGAGGAGGGAGTCTTGGTTTTGCTAGGGATGGTACAATCTATACATCCTTGTAGGTGCTCATAGAGTGCATTTGTAAAGGTTTCTGCATCTTGGGCAGCATTATTCTTTTGTGTGGGGGCTGTGAAACTTACCACCTCTGTCTCAAGTAAGGTGAAGTTTGCTTTAGAAATGTTTTATACTGTGGTTTCCTTAGTTGGGGGTGGTGGTGGGGTGTGGACATCCAGAGTGATTACTTTACGGTCTGATCTAACCAGTGACGGGTTGACCTCCGGTGTGGAACACCTGTTGCCCATGTTGGTGATGACCAGGTCCAATATGTTTTCACCTCTGGTAGATGAGTTTACCAGATGATCCAGGGCGTTTGAGATGATGAATTCCAGGAAGCGCTGGGTTTGAGAATTTGTACTCGAGTAGTTTTCCCAGTGAATGGTAGGGTAATTGAAATCGCCCAGTATCAGGGTGCTTGGTAGGACCTTCATGTTTTTCAGTGTCTCCAGAAAGGTGGAGTGGTGGTCCTGGGTCATGGAGGGTGATCTGTAGCAGGCCACAATTTTCATTGCAGATGTTAGTTGCACATGGATGATCTCAGAGGTATCATGCTGCACCACTAACCTGGAAGTGTAGGTATCCTTGATGAATATGGCTACACCCCCTCCTTTTGTGTTTCAGTCCGTGTTCTGTGGCTGAAACGTGTGGTATGAGTTGTAGCCCAGTAGTGCTGGGGTGCTCTCTGGAGTCTTGAACCAGGTTCCAGTTACTGCACAGATGTCGACGTTCTCCATACTGAGGAGTGCTTTGAGCACGTGCATTTTGAGATTTAAACTCTTGACGTTGAGTAACATAACCCTCAGTTTTTTGTTAATTGTGCTGTTTACGGAGGTGGGTTTGACTTTTGAGCTTTGCCTAAAAATGGCACTATGTGGGCAACAAGAGCCTTGGCCAGTACTCGAAAGCCTAGGGGTGACAGGTGCAAGTCATCTCTTGTGAAGCAACACAGCTTGTCGAGCATGTCATCCAAGGCTGACAGACACTGGATCCCTTTTAATGACACCAGAAGCTTAGCCAATTGTTGAAATTGATCATTTTTTTCTTTATACTGAGGTATCATTCTTGGTGACGGCAGGATGCTACTCAGGGTCAGGGTCATACCAGCCTGGGCTACATGATCAGTTGAGCTCTTCCATGTCTCTTTTCATGTAGTCTAGGGAGGTACGTCTCTCACACCAACATGAACAATGACAGAGTCATATTTGTACTTGTTCTGGAGTGACCTGAGTGCTTGTGTTATGTGGCGGATTCTGGCTCCCGACAGGCAGCTAACAGTAACCTTCTGCTTATCCAGTCTAGTGAGTGGGACGTCAGTGTGCCTGACTACAGAGTCACCTATTATCACTACATCACTCGATGGGCTGCCAGTTGGCTTACTGACAGTACCCACACTGTAAAAGTAGCTGACTCCAAATCCAGCTCCAGACAAGTGACAAGGGTTCAGTCCTGGGACCTCTCTTGTTTGGCATCTACTTCTCTGAAGTACAGGCCAATACTAAGGGACTCTGGCTAACAAAGTTTGCAGATGACTGCAAACTGGGAGCCATTATTGAATCCCCAAATGATGTGGCTACTCTACAAAAGGACCTTACAGAAACAGATGCTTGGTGCCAGAGCCATGGGCTCAAGCTCAATGCCAAGAAATGTATAGTAATCCCCTTTGGGAAAAAACATGTACCCATAAATTACCACATAGGTGGCAGTACACTAAACACCAAAAGTGTGATAAGAGACTTAGGGACACAGGTGGACAGTGGTCTGACCTTCAATAACCACATCGCCACAACAGTCAGGAAATCCTTCTATGTGGCACACCTCATCACTAAAGGCTTTTCATCCAGAAAAAAGGAGGTCATTGTCCCACTGTACTCATCCCTCATTAGACCCATTATAGAATACAGCGCCCCATTAGGTATGTACCTCTCAAGACATCTGCAACTGGAAAGGCCACAGAAATATCTCACTAAAAGAATCACAGGCCTAAAGCAGATGCCCTATGCTGACCGCCTTAAAAAACTCCTGCTATACTCTGTCGCATATTGTCTACTCTGAGGTGATCTCTACTTAACAT